>NW_028261386.1:14906208-14956208 GCF_051295495.1 Thamnophis sirtalis | reverse complement strand
AGTACTTATTTCTGAAATGGCAGTGAATGGAAATGGAAAATTCCTTCTCTCCCCAATACTTGTACAGCATAAGAGAACTGTCCACTTTGAAAAGAATCTACTGATTGCAGTTTGGCAAGAAGAGTTTTCGAAATTTGCCCCTTTGTAGTAAGGACACATAAGAGTCGAAACATTCCTATATGTTGTAGAAACAGAGAACCCGCATTCCCATACTTAACAAATGATGAATTGTTTTCTTCCAGGAAGCTTATAAAAAAATATTTAGCCTAACTGCAGAACAAAAACAGAACTGGTAAAGAATCTGAAATGGGCTCATGCACGCCTATCTAGAGCGTGTCCTGGAATCTCACAAAATGACTTGTTGCAAGTTTTAATTTCAGTTTCTGCAAATTAAAAAGTAAGTAAAGGAGTAAAATGACTTAATTTATTGTGTGAATATACTAAGACTGGATTCAAATATCATGCTCCCTAGGACTTGTTCTGAGTTTAGTTTATTTGTTCAATAAAGTACCATTGACTTTGTCCATACTAACTAATGGCTACAAAAGGTATTTGAAATGTCAGACTAGCTAGGTCAAAGAACACAATAAACCAAACTTAACAAAGCATTTGATAATTGAGCTTGCATCTATAAACCCAACTGCACTGTCTTGTACTTGCCGGTATATTATTTTTCATGCTTAAATAATACTGTTTGGTTAGTCGTTTTTGATGCACCAAACCTCTTGTTAAACTTTCATTTCAAAGGCAAGGGAAGAGGAGTCACATCTGAGTAAGGGTATATTGTACGGTTGGAATGGGTGCAAAACTGATGTTGCGTTTTGTGTAACTTTAAACAGCACAATGGTATTGGAATGTTTGCTGTCTTGTTGCCAAAACAAAACTTGCTGTATCAACACTACTTTTAAGATCTTTCTCTTTTAAAGAGGAGAAAAAATATATATTCCATATGCCTTTCAGAAAATCAAATCGATATTGCCAAATTGAATAAATGGCGCATCTGACTTTCCCCAAAAGAGAAGAAGCAAGACTGAGAATGTGTTCCAACCCTGCTTCCTGGGAGTCATCTTTTATAAACAATATATAAGGTAAAGGTAAAGGTTCCCCTTGCACATATGTGCTAGTCATTCCCAACTCTAGGGGGCGGTGCTCATCTCCATTTCAAAGCCGAAGAGCCAGTGCTGTCTGAAGCTATCTCTGTGGTCATGTGGCCGGCATGATTAAACGCCGAAGGCACATGGAACACTATTATCTTCCCACCAAAGGTGGTTCCTATTTTTCTACTTGCATTTTTATGTGCTTTCGAACTGCTAGGTTGGCAGAAGCTAGGACAAGTAACGGGAGCTCACTCTTTTACGCGGCACTAGGGATTTGAACCACCGACCTGCTGACCTTTCTGATCGACAAGCTCAGTGTCTTAGCCACTGAACCACGTCATTAAAGCTAACATATTTCTTGATTCCTTCTCACAGTATAGAGAAAAATAGCAATCTGTGACACATGCATACATTTTGTTTGATCTTTTAAAGTATTATAATAAGACAACCTCTCCAACTACCTTTACTTGACTCTAATTTGTATGAACATTTCATTTATTATCTATAAAAATGTGGATAAAAATGAAAGTGACTTTATTTTATGGAGAAAATGAACTTTACAGCATGAGGCTTTGCACGATTAATTAATAGATCTCATTTGATTACTAGCACTTATTTTTGCATGGTCATGCTATAACTCAGAGAAGATCCAAGTGTTTTTATCCCTGTTAGAATCCTCATAGCCTTTTCCTCTCTAGTAAAGTCCAGGTCAAGTTACATGTGTCTGCAGAATAATTTCATTTTTCTATTCTTATCAGCAGATGTCATCTTGTGGACTTTTACCCATGTCAGACTCTTTGTCTTTCTCTAGTACTATGTAGCTAAGACTTTGTTTGAGATACATGAAAATGATATATGGTTGTTCTTGCACTATTTATCATTAAGAAATCCTTCGATGAAATAAACCAAAGCACGTATAATGTTGCTGGGAGGAAACTTTGGCCTCAGATAGTTAATGATTTCACCAATTTTTCTGCTATTGCTGAGAATGTCAAACACGTTGAAACTTCTGCTCAACTACCGGTAGGCAAGGGATTCAAGTATAAGCAAGCAATGTTAATCAGCTCCCTGGTCTCATTCTTGCAGCCAAAGAGTGTATCAAGCATGGATGAAAAAAAGCAGAAAGATGATCCCAAATAAGAGCTGACTGTCAATTTCAAATAAGCGGCTGCAGCACACAACTGGCTGATCAGATTGGAGACTGATGCTTTTCAGAAATACAGCATCGTTTAGTGGAGCAATGAATGCCAACAGATGTGATGGGAAGATAACAGTTAAAGAACACAAACTCAATTTACAATTATGAAATGAAGCCAAATATTATGAAAAGAAAGACTAGGGGAGACATGATAGCAATGTTCCAATATCTCAGGGGATGCCATATCCTCTGAGAAGAGGGAGTCAAACATTTTCCAAAGCATCTAACGATAGGACAAGAAGCAATGGGTGGAAACTAATCAAGGAGAGAAGCAACGTAGAACTGAGGAGAAATTTCCTGACAGAACAATTAATCAGTGGAACAACTTGCCTCCAGAAGTTGTGAATGCTTCAACACTGGAAGTTTTTAAGATGTTGGGTAACCATTTCTCTGAAGTGGTGTACGGTTTCCTATCTAGGCAGGGGGTTGGACTAGAAGACCTTTAAGGTCCCTTCCAATTCTGGTTTCTATTCTATTAAAACATTGGATATACTGAAGAATATTCTTGAAGAATAGACTCAGAATTTTAATACAGGAAGTCCTTGAATTATGATCACAATTGAGCCCAAAATTTATATTGCTAAGCGAGAAATTTGTTAAGTGAGCTTTTCCCATTTTACGACCTTTCTTGCCACAGTTGTTCAGTGAATCACTACAGTTGTTAAATTAGTAATACAGTTGTTAAGTGAATCTGGCTTCCTTATTGACTTTTCTTGTCAGAAGGTTGCAAAAGGCGATCACATGACTCCAGGATACTACAACCATCATAAATATGAGTCAGTTGCCAAGCATTTACATTTTGATCACATGATCGTGGCAATGCTGCAATGGTCATAAGTGTGAAAAATGGTCATGTCACTTTTTGAAGTGCTGTTGTAAGTTTGAACAGTGACTAAATGAACTGTTGTAAATTGAGGAGTACCTGTATAAGGGATCCATAGCTATGTATTTCTCATTGTGTACCACACAGTGAATGTATTACACAATTCCAAGTCAATTATTCCCACATTTGGAAGAAAAATAAATGAGTTTGTAATCATTAAGAAAAGCCTAACAGAAACTTAAGTTATTAATAAATAATAGCCATTTATTTCTCCAATGTTTATCATATTACTAATTAATAATGAGCATCTCCTCTCTGTCCCGGTTCTCATTTACCAAATTAGTAATATTCTTCAGGAACTTCACAAACTCCATTCGGAAGTCTTCAGGGTCTTCTTCAAGGCTGGAGTGTATCAATGTCAGCCTGTTCAATGGTGAAGCTTTGAAGTTGAAGAGAGAAAACAGTGAATCAGGTTTGCAATTTGACAAAGATTACACAAAAACAGGGAAATAAAGGTTATGGTCTTACGCAAAGTGAGATTGTCTACATCTCCTGCAGTGCCTGGCTTGTGATGTGCAATGAGCAAACACTGATTCTCAAGCAACTGCTGCTGTTGGACAAAACAGGAGTACCACATTTCAATTTCCTTCACGTGGCTTGGCAAGTCTGGATTAAAAATAATGACGACACCATGGGAATCTTTCATCAGAGCAGGCCAGCAAGTCTCAAATCTAGAAGTGCAAAAGAAAAAAAAATGTAGCTGGAAAGTGTTGTTTGATAGAAATTATGCAACCCAGCTGCAGATAATAACTGGGTTCACACTGCTTCAAGCCACAGTTTTTCAACTACTTAATATGCAGCCCATCTCGCTATCCAAGTATAAATATTAGTGTAAAATGTCAAGCACAGTTTGCTAATCAGAGCAGTTGGGTTCATATAACACAGTATTTCTCAGCCTTAACAATTTTAAGATGAGTGGACTTCAACTCCCATAATTGCTGCCTGGGGTCCATATATCTTAAAGTTGATGAGGTTGAGAAACATTGACATATTGTATAAGATGAAACTAGCAAGCCAAATTATAATTTAATTAAGCCTTACTGTTATATGTGAAATTCCTATATGGCTACAGATGTGCATATCTCTGTTTCTCTTAAAGCCAACATAATTCACAGGGTGGTTGTAACTTCAATGATGGGAGAGAAACTCTCATATACAACATTTTAAATTCCTCCCAAATAAGCAGCATGGGATGTACAGTAATTGCAACAATAAGTAATACAAAAACATTATGTGCCTTGAGGAAATCCCCTTTCAGAATTTAATTTACAAGCTTGTTTATGACACTGCCATAATGCAAATATCCACCAAACTACTTGTCTGCAACAAGCCTCTTTATATGTGGAGGCTTTCTATGTGATTCAAAAAATTGTTTTTTAAATCGACGTATCACGCCAAGGAGTAAGTACCAAAAGTCATGGTGTTTAATTTCCCTTTCAAATCATAATTTCTAACTCTATATTGCTAGCTGATTGCAAACCATCAATTCAGTTATCATGCCAAATCATAGTTAAGGTTCCTTGGCTTAACGCGTCTGCCGTAGGTTGTGAATGGATTTACACCGAGAAAGCTGGCAAGATATATAAGAAATTTGCTCACTTTTGATCACCTCCACAATCCCATAGTTCAAACCGACATCCTGGTCCTTTGCTGTTTCCATTGAAATGTGGCTTCTCATACTCTAAAATCCTAAAATTTAAAAATAGGTACTCCATTTGAGTAAATAAAGCAGGCATGCTAGAGAAAGAGGAACCCTGACCTGTATGAAGAATATTTTTCAAATGAACTGTACTATATCATATTACTTGCCCCTGGTTAATTTCTCTTCTTTCCAATCAAAGTATAGTTAGAACTCTCCCAGACATTCAATCTTCTCTGCCCATTGGCTAATATCAGCCACTACTATCTCTTGTTTCAACAGAAAGATGCACTCATGGTTTTGGATTTATGCATTCGCCTGTCAAGAGCTACATGTCAACAAATGTACTGCATGGAATTTGCATTAAAAAGGGCAATGGAAGACTATTCCCTGCATCGTGAGATTAACAAATCAAACAGGTTGCCAGATAATGCAAACTCCTTGTTCTGTTCTTAGCAGAAAAATGCATCTATGTCATCTAAGCCATACATTTAGCAAACTTTTCTGTAGGATAGTAAGATTTGGGAGAGTTATGTACAAGCAAGATAATCACATTCATTTCTGCAATGATCCACATGTATTAGACTGGGTATGTACTAAATGTCAAGATTTCATTATTGAAGAAGTAATTTAGTACAGGTAATCCTCAACTTACAATTATTCATTTAGGCACTGTTCAAAGTTACAGTGATACTGAAAAAAATAAGTGATATAATAACTGCCTTATTTAGCAATGGACATTCTGGTCCCAATTGTGTTATAAGTCAAGGACTGGCTGTTAATCAGTATGTTATGTTTTCGGACAGGGAGAAAATACTAACAATGATAAGTCTATTCCTCCTCACCTTACTCCTTGTGTGGGGATGTAACTGCCAATACCTTCAATGGTCTCTGATAAAAAGTTTGCCAAGACAGATTTTCCAGCCTATCACAAACAAATTCAGAAACAAAATTACTGAAGCATTAGCAGGAATTAAATTACAACAAAAGTATTGTAATGCACCCGACAAAACTATACCTTTTCATGGCTGCTCTGACAGTTTGGAACAGAGGTATTTTCAATACTGGCTGTAGCTTAAAGAAGATCCCACCTGGAATTCTTCCCCACTGTGATTGATGTATTTTTAAAAAGTTTAGAAATGCCATGAATAAATGCACAAGACTGGGATTAGTTTCAAGGAACAATTTGATACTGTTTTTCTTATCCAAGGTGGAAGAGGATATTTTGGTCTCCAATTCCCATCTGCCTCAACCCAAATTGGCAATGATTAGGCATCTTGAAAATAAACTTTCTTTAGCAGGTAGTCCTTGACTTATGACCACAATAGAGGCCAAAATTTCTGTTAAGTGAGTTTGCCCCATTTTTACAAACTTTCTTGACACAGTTGTTAAACGAATTCCTGCAGTTGTTAAGTTAGTAACACAATCGTTAAGTAAATATGACTTCCCCACTGACTTTGCTAATCAGAAGGACGCAAAAGATGATCAGGTGTCCCCAGGACACTGCAACCATCATAAATATGAGCCAGTTGTCAAGCATCCGAATTTTGAACTGACCATCCAAGCAACGATCATGTGTGAAAAACAGTTATGAGTCACTTTTTTTTTAGTGCCATTATCACTTTGAACCGTCACTAAAGGCATTATTGTAAGTCAAGGACTACCTGTAATAAGTAGAAACCTGCTGGATCAGACTATCTAGGAAACCAGAGAAGAAAGACGCAGCAGAATATTAAGGAAAGGATCTCTTGTTCACAAAGATAGACTGTTTCTTAACATGAAGGCTCTACTCAAACTGCTCAAAGAGCTGCTGATTCAGTTCTACAGAGGAATTATTGAGTCTGTCCTTTGCACCTCCATAACTGTCTGGTTTGGCTCTGCAACCAAACAAAACAGACACAGACTTCAACGGATAATTAGAATTGCAGAAAAAGCACTTGCTACCAACCTGCCTTCCATCGAGGACCTGTATACTGTACGAGTCAAAAAGAGGGCTGTGAAAATATCTATAGAACCCTCACATCCTGGACATAAACTTGTTTCAACTTCTACCCTCAAAACTAGACTATAGACCACTACACACCAGAACAACAAGGCACAAGGACAGTCCCCCCCCCCCATGGCAGAATGCCATCATTCTGCTAAACAACTATTCCCACCACACTGTCAAATAATTTACTAAGACAGTAGTCTGATAGTCTGATCCAGTAGGTTTCTACTTATTACAGGTACTTCTTGACTTACAATAAGGCCTTTAGTGACGGTTCAAAGTGATAATGGCACTAAAAAATTCTTCTCCTTACTAGTATCTCTCTCTTCCAACTTATTACTATAACCATGTTGCTTGTATCTTTCAATTTATATTGTCTTTTATTGGTTTCCTAATAGCTTATTAGTAACCTTGATCACTAAGTGTTGTATCTTTTTATTCTTGAATGTGTTTTATTCTCCTTATGCATACTGAGAGCATATGCACCAAAGACAAATTCCTTGTGTGTCCAATCATACTTGGCCAATAAAGAATTCTATTCTATTCTATTCTATTCTATTCTATTCTATTCTATTCTATTCTATTCTATTCTATTGGCCCTTGTCAGTAGGAATAGAAAATGCATTGCTCGAATATGCCAAGCTCGCATCCAGTTCTTCAGCAGCCTGTTTCTCACCCTTAGGCAACCCGATGCCTTTGGGAATCCACAGAGGCAAGTGAAGGCAACGGAACTCCCTACTTCCCCGCCTGGCGATCTTCGGAGCAGTTAGTAGGCTGTAACTCCCGTTTGCCTCGCAGCTTTTCCCTTCCGATTTAGAAAAAGGACGAGGAGTCAAGAAACAAGACCGCGAGAGGTTTCCTTTCTTTGAGAAGGTCTTGGAACCACACTCACCTCGCTGGGGCCTACGAAAAGGAGCTTTACTTTTAGCATCCCTTTCGGACTAGGCCATACAGCCTCGGACTTGCATAGAAAGCCGACCCGACGCTCCAAAGGACCGAAGATCTAGACAGCTCCGACCAATCCAGCCGCGCGCGTGTTGCTAAGCGCGGTTGCTATGGGCGGGAGAAGGAGAGGCTGCCCTGACAGGCTCTGTTTGCAGGTCTCCAGGGCGGGGCGGGGAGCAATTTCTTTATCTTCGTCTGTAATTAAATTGTTTGCTTCTGTTGCAGATCGTAAAGAAAAAACAACTGTTAGACTTTTGGTTTAATGGCAACCGAGTATATTCTGACAACTTGCTTGCCTAAATCACAGAATCACACTGCACTAGTTGTAAGAAATACACTCCTAAGACAACATTTTTTTAAATTTCCTTTTCCTTTTCTCATGACTTTATCCTTGCTTTTGCTGAATCAGGCTGTGATCTATGAAAGCTTATGGAATAATTTGCCAGAAGGATTTGCAAATTGAATTCAGTGGGATATTGCATTCAAGCAAATATATTTTCTTCCTATTCCCAAATCCAAATCCATTTTCAAATTTACTGGTTCTTTTTTTAAAAAATCAGACAAGTTGATAAAGAAGAAACACCTTTTTAAAAAGGTTCCTCATTGAAATTTTTTGGGTGAACTAAGCAATGATAGAATAGAATAGAATAGAATAGAAAAACAGAGTTGGAAGGGACCTTGGAGGTCTTCTAGTCCAACCCCCTGCTTAGGCAGGAAACCCTACACCGGTTCAGACAAATGGCTATCCAACATTTTCTTAAAAACTTCCAGTGTTGGAGCATTCACAACTTCTGGAGGCAAGTTGCTCCACTGATTAATTGTTCTAACTGTCAGGAAATCCCTTCTCAGTTCTAAGTTGCTTCTCTCCTTAATTAGTTTCCACCCATTGCTTCTTGTTCTCCCCTCAGGTGCTTTGGAGAATAGCTTGACTCCCTCTTCTTTGTGGCAACCCCTGAGATATTGGAACACTGCTATCATGCCTCCCCTAGTCCTTCTTCTCATTAAACTAGATATACCCAGTTCCAGCAACCATTCTTCATATGTTTTAGCCTCCAGTCCCCTAATCATCTTTGTTGTTCTTCTCTGCACTCTTTCTACATCTTTTTTACATCGTGGCGTGATGAGAATCTAGAGGAAGTCCTCTGATGGGTTAAAGTTTGGCGAAGAACTGAAAATAATAAGAATAAATGCACAATATTCACAATAATGGGAGATAAGAAAGAAAAATTTATTTGTGAGTCCAAAAAAGCACCCAAAATAGATTAAGGTAGATGACAACAGGGCTATGTAAATATAATTATGAGAGTCTGATTTTCTTTTTCTGAAAATTGATCCGTGCCCGTCTCTCTTTAAGGTAGCTTAAGTAGAGGAAGAACACAACTATTATTGCTGTTGCTAAGAAATATTTAATCTGCAGTAATTGCATTTCTGTGGACAATTTACACAATATTTTCAATCATAAAACAGTAAAGTTTTATCACTTTAAACAGTAAAGCATCAGAAAACTATCTATAGGATTATCATCTTAACCTTTAACCACAAGTGTTGTCAGCGCAGGAAACAAAAAATGAGATGGTAGATTTGTTTACTCCTCAGAAACTGAGAACAACCTTTGGACAAATGTAGTAACAGGCAGCCCTCTTCTAGATAGATCTATATAGACTATCTGTAGATATATCAGTATACATACTGATTATATCAGTTCTAGTTTATCAAGACTGGGAGATGCTTGCAGCAAGGCAATCAGAGAGCAGACAAAATTTGCTTTGCTTTCATATTCATATTTATATATTGTGCATTATTTTACATCATGTTACACTACCTGAATACACTACCCGACTCTGTGGTTTCTTCCCCAAACCCCCCAAACCTTAACCTTAGACTGTCTACTGTCAACCTCACCCCATTCCTAAGAGGTCTATAAGAGGTATGCATAAGCACATTGGTCCCTACTGTCCCTGTCCTAATGTTTCTTTTTATTTGTATCCATTTCATGTATCCAAAATCATCTTTATACTTATATATGTTGTCTAATACATGTTTGACGAAATAAAATGAATAAAATGCTACTCTTTTTGGATTTATTTTTTGGTTGCACATCAATCTAGAGTTACATTGAATTGGGCAGCCTTATAAATCTACTGAATAAATAAATAAATGTCATTTAGGAAGATTACTCTTGCACTCTCAAACAAATTCTTTTTTTTTTAATGAAATCTATGCTTTATTTTACTTGTGTTTATAGAACTGGCTCAGAGAGCATGCTGTTTCTTCTCAAGTGAATATTTCACTGAATTGATTCTTTCTTGGAAACACAATATTTTTGGTCTGCAGTGTGAATACTCCAGATTTTGATTTCTCCAAAATTGTCCAGATTTTTCTCACACAAGGTTTGGTGATCACGAAATGGCAGAAAAAGTAAAACCGTGATTGCATCAGAAGCGGTAACATTTTCAGCTGAAAACCTAGAAAGAAGGCATCCAAGAGGACACTCACAGCAGTTTCCTAAAGCAATTACTAATTTAAAAATAGATAGAGCAACAGTAACCTCTAGTGGCTGAGCATATTTAAATTTATTTCCTTTCGCTCTGTTGCCCTTAACTTAATACCACTGGCAAGTTTTCATTATATGTAGCAGTCCACTTTTTTCTCCAGTCCTCTCCTGTGTTCTGTTTTTTGTTAGGATAGAAAGTGAAATATGAAACAGTATCCCACCCATCACTCTCTCTCTCTCTCTGTTTCTCTCTCTCTCTCTCTCTCTTCTCCCCCCTCCAAACACCCCCCTCCTCAATCTGGTTCAGGGAACAGAATGCTGGATTGGTTGCTGATTTAGCCTGTGAGTGGGTGGGCTGCACACTTCCTGACCTGCTGGCACCCTGATTTCCAGTAGATTTTTCTCTTTTTCTTTTAAAAGGGAAAGTCATCTCGCTGGCGACAAGGCAGTGACTACATTACAAGGCGGTGACTTCATTGCGTTGGATAACTTGACCCTTGTCTGTTCAACTCAATACTTCTTCAGGAATAACACTTCTTCAAGTTTAGCTCCAGGGTGGTTTGTGCAGTTATTTACTTCTGGAGCAGCTCACTCATCAGGTAGCTAATTCATAACTCATTCCCTTGAAATCCTCTGGCTTGAGTGGAATAGTGTGGAAGGGATTCTCAAACCCTGCTTGGCAAAATGGTCTCATTCTTACCATGAACCTGGTGGAGTCTTTGACCACGGATGGCAAAAAAGTGAAGATGGCAGCCATGACTGCCTAATTCGGAGGTGTCAAACTCAAAGACCTGGGGGCCAGATTTGGCCCATGGGGTGCTTAGATCTGCCCTGTGGGGCCACCTTGGAAACAGTGTAGGACCAGCCCGTGGTGCCTCTGCCAGTGAAATGGCTCGAGGGGGCCATGTGGTCATACCCCCCGCCCTCTGAGGTCAAACACAACCCTGATGTGGCCCTCAATGAAATCGAGTTTGACACCCCTGTCCTAATTGAAATCCTGCCCTTTTCTTATGTAAAAATGGGCAAAGCTTCAATTATGTGGTTGTGATTACCATCTTGACAAACCTTGTTCTTCAGGTGTTGACACTGTGTAGCTTAAACAGTCCAAATAACCCAGTTTGAATTTAATAGGTCATTGTGTGTTTTACGATGCTGCATCGCCCTACAATCCAGGTTTGGGGGCTTGGCAACCAGCTCACTCTTACAACATCATGTGACCATGATTTTTGACATTTTGGCTAGTTTTGGGCATCTACTTCTGTTTTTTTGCACACACAAAATCCCACCCGTTGGGTAGAATGGATTTGCTCAAGGATAACAGTATTTGCATAATAAAAAATCGGGTCTAGTTATGCGATGCCTTGACTTACAACCATAACAACTTAAAACTGTAATTCCAGGTTCAATAATGGTCTTAAGTCAAGGACTACCTATACTCTGAGAGATTCCAAGATGTAGCCACCTGAACTTCTTCTTCACTCCCTCCCCCATCCATTTTGGGTCTTATTCAGGAAGTATTCAGGACAATCACTTATTTGGGGTTCCTCTCTGGAATTTTCCCTCCCCCCACATTTCTTCTCCAAATGCACATTACCTGACATTAGTAATTCCTACTTGTGGCTTGTGCTTCTTGTCTGGACAACCTCAAAGGGATGGCAATTCCCTAGAACCCGAGTCTGTTCCAAGTCTCCGTTATCTCTATTTATTGACATAGTTACATAAACCTTTCCCCCAATTCAGATCTCACAAGGGTCTCTAAAACGTGGGAGTAGATTGCTAGAGGTTGGAGCTACTGCCCTTCTCCTTCTGGATAGTGTCTGCTCCTATGTCACATTGGGCACTTAGCTGAGTTCACTTGTACAAATTCAAAACACAAGTGGATGGTTGGGAAGATTTCTTTCTTTTGGCTCACATCTCCTGTGCCTCAAATACTGGCAAGTGGACAAGATGATAAAATTCTGCTTAGGCTTGAAAAAGCCTGGTCTGTTAAGCTACAGGTCCCCGTTTGCTGCCTGAGTTACATTTTTTTCCTATCTTCGCCTGTGGTCTGAGAGAGCCCTGGCTGACATCTGGGCTTGGAGACTAATAATACATTAAAAAAAAAAAAGGTTGACAGTGATTGGACCGATACTATGCCTGCATCCCAGGCATACCTAACTTTTTCTTTGTTCACTCCTCTGTCTGGCAAATTACATTTGCAAATTGTTGTATGTATTGCTTGTGTTTTGGGAACAGAAAATAATAAAATCGGATTACTGGAAGTAAAGTATGTCTACTTGTAACCAACTCGTGTTCTCTTCAATCTCCAACTAGCTGCACTCATACGTGGTGCTAAAACAATAATGTGGTCTGTCTGATTTGGCTTAGCACAGGAGGTAGATCCTAACCATTATTGAGATGGTTATCATCAAACCATGGTTATCCCACACATTTGAAATGGGATGCTTGCATTCATCAGAGTAAAAGATGTCTAACGCAGCATCTCAGCAGCTGGCTTCCAATTATTTAGCAATTATGTTTCTCACTCCTAATTATTTAATAATAGTTACAGTAAAAGTCAAGCTGCTTAAACTCTTGATCTGTAGTCACTCAAACGTTTACAGCCAAGTAGGCCATAGTTTGTTTAATAAGGATTGGATGAATAAACCAATGGCTGGGCTCATACAGCATATTAAATCTAACCTAAATAAACTGGCTTTCATACAGCATGTTTAATGAGAGCAGATGAGGAGATAGCAGCTGAATTCCTTCAACATGCTAACAAGTAATCTTGGCTGTTTTTGGTTGTGGTTGAGTGTGTAAGCACAGTCTTCATATGTGTGTAAGGGAGGGAGGGAGGGAGGGAGGGAGGGAGAGAGAGAGAGAGAGAGAGAGAGAGAGAGAGAGAGAGAGAGAGAGAGAGAGAGAGAGAGAGAGAGAGAGAGAGATCCTAGTTACTCCAACTTCTTTTTCCATAATGTTAACAGCTGCACACAATATTTATTCCCCACTTCTGGTTTGTTTCATATCATGGTCAACCACCAGCTGGCAGAAAAGATGTGCCTTTATTGCCTCTTGGCTGTCATCTAATGGTTATTTGGCTTTTTGCATTCAACATATTATAATCTTAAACTGGATACTATTTTGAAGCAGACAAACTGTGTTCTAGGAACATTAAATCCTGAGGGAAGAAGTTATTATTTAAAAAAAAATAAAAAATATATGGCACTGTGTCAGAGAAGTGAAGGGATAGACTGCAGGGATAGACTGTATACTGTTGAGGATTTAAGAAAAGAAGCTGGATTCACACATTGTGAATTTAGCCATAATCTGGTTTAAAACCCACAGTCTATGTATGCCTTAGCAGGTGGATGTCTTTGGAGATTCTTAGTCATCCAGGTCATGGTGGTCCCAAAGATGCTTTTTCACGAGGCAACTGGACTTTCTTTTTTTTTTCTTTGAAGATTTTTCGCTTCCACCATCTAGTCAGAGCTGAAAATGATTCTTGGATGAGAAGATCAGATGGGTCCTGACCCTTGGCATCCTCAAACCCTTGAAGATGTGGCTTTGTGTGTCAGCAGACACAGGAGCCCAAGGGTGTGGTAGAGCCTGTGCAGTAGCTTTGTTGAAAGTTGTTGTTTTTATGCCTTGGTTGGTTTTTATTTGAAGACGTTTTGCTTCTCATCCAAGAAGCTTCTTCAGTTCTGAGCTTGGAAGGGGATGTTTTGGCACTTGTGAGGGCTGTAGATACCTTCATCCTTAATTGTTCTGATTCTGATTCTGCCACTTTATTGCTCCTGATGGCTGATTCTGTGGCTGTGAGGCAGTGGTGGGATTAAAATTTTTTTACTATTGGTTCTGTGAGCCAACGGTGGGCATGGCTTGGTGGGCATGGCATGGCTTGGTGGATGTGGCTTGGTGGGCATGGCAGGGGAAGGTTACTGCAAAATCCCCATTCCCTCCCGATTAGCTGGGACTCGGGAAGCAGAGAGTGGGGCCAGTCAGAGGTGGTATTTACGGGTTCTCCAAACTACTCAAAATTTCCGCTACCAGTTCTCCAGAACTGGTCAGAACCTGCTGAATACCATCTCTGCTGTGAGGAAATCTAAAATTGGTAGCTTTTCTGGTGTTACTGCAAAATTCAGTCCTTTGGCAAAACATTATTTTCTGCTAAAGAAGCTTCTTGGATGAGAAGTGAAGCATCTTCAAAGAAAAACCAGAAAGCCCAGTTGCCTCTTGAAAAAGCACCTTTGGGAGAGCTTCAGAATGTCACCAGCCAAGCTGTATTTTAGCGGAAAGATACAAAAGAGGAAGGAGAGATTCTGGCATCTGACTTCATTTGTTCAGAGAATTCTCTGGGGTTCAGTCACGATACCACTCAGACTGGTGAGGAGAATGAATCAAATTGATTTGGACAAAGCTTATGAAAACAAGACAAGACCCTCCATTGGGAATAACAAGTATGAGAAAGAAACAGAAAAGTAAAGGGTGGTGAGGGTTGAAGGACTGATCTGGCAAAGCTGCTTCGATCTCCATGTGAAGGGAATTACTGGAGGGGGACCCTGAGAATCTAGCCAAGCTGGATGCCTGAAATGAAGTGATGGCAGATGGGCAGGGAATGGAGTGGAAGAGGCCCGAGCTGGAATAGCAAGCAGCAGCAATTGAAGAAAGCAATTTATAAGCCACTCAGAGTTGCTTGACAATGAGGTGGACAACATACAAATTTAACAAATACATAAATAATATAAAAACCTGGATTTATGGTTGCCCGTCTCTCAGATGTGACTCCAACAATACTTAAAAACAACGGAAAAAGAAAAAAAAAGCTATCAAGCATAAAAATTGAATTGAATTGAATTGAATTTATTGCATTTATATGCCGCCCTATTCCCGGAGGGACTCGGGGCGGCTCACAAATCAAAGGGAGGGAAATACAGACAAGGGGGAAAAAAACAGCACAAAAAGATAACAATGGTCACCTAGAACAGGAGTGTCAAACTCAAGGCCCGCAGGGCGGATTCGGCCTGTGTGGTGCTTAGATCTGGCCTGCGGGGCCGCCCTGGAAACAGCGAAGGACCAATCTGTGGTGCCTCTGCTAGTGAAAATGGATCCCTCCCAAGCTCCGTTTTTAGCTGCAATGACCTCCTGCAGCCCTCTGCCAGCAAAAATGGAGCTTGGGCGGGCTGTGTGTGGTTTTCCCAAGCTCTGTTTTCACTCACAGAATGCTCGGGCCACCACAGGTGCTCCCAACCCAAGTGATATTAAGCTGGCCATACCCCTCCTGGCCACGTCCCCCCAGACATCCCCCCCCAGGTAAAATACAATCCTGATGCGGCCCTCAATGAAATCGAGTTTGACACCCCTGACCTAGAACAAACCCAAAAAGCACTCAGAAGAACAGTAGCATCTCAAGGGTCATCTAACCATCATCTAAAATATGGTAAATTAAATAGACTCCTTAGTCTTTGAAGCATATCCAGATCTTTAGTGCTTTGCAAACAGCTGGCAGAATCAAGGACAATCTAATTTGGTGGGGTGTAGTCTTCTGGAAGGCAGACCTGTAAGAGAAAAAGAGCAGAAATTTTTTATGTCTACATTAAAAAAAAAAAAAAACTGCCTATAGGCAGAATTGTGTTATTCATTGGAGTTTCAAATATTTTCTTTTTTAACTTTTTAAAACTAATTTGTACAACATTTTATCATTTAAAAAGTGATTTTTAAATTTTAATGTAAAAAATATTTATTCATAGTACTAATTTAATTTAGCACTGATTTACTACTTTTTACTAATTTAAGTTTTTACGTTCCTTCCTTCCTTCCTTCCTTCCTTCCTTCCTTCCTTCCTTCCTTCCTTCCTTCCTTCCTTCCTTCCTTCCTTCCTTCCCTCCTTTACTACTTATGGGCTTATAACTGTTAGCTACTCTAGTCAGCCAACTCTCAGCTCCCCAATGCACAGTTGAGATGAATACCAATACAAATCTAATTTAAAAATAAAACCATATATTATAATAACATAAAAATGAGAGACATACTCAGGAGAATAAAATCCATTCATCTGCAGAAGGGGTACAATACACTTACTCTCAAAACAGGAAGCATGGACAGAAGGCTGTGAAGAGAGGATGGGCACCATATAGCTGCAGATCCAACTATCCCTGAAGTAAGCCATGCCTTAAGTATTGGAAGCCATGAAACCAAAGACAAATGAATCATGTTTTGGCTCGCATGGTATGTGAACCCAGAGACAGAAAGCAGCAGGAGCTACTTTACTTTTTTCCCCCCCAAAGAATTTTTATTTTTTTATTCTCTTACATACCTACCATTTTAAGTATACATTCACATAATTGTTATTCTTCTTTACATTTATCATCCTTATACATTTATTATTTCATTTAATAAGTTATAATGTACAGTTTGGGTTGCTTTATTTACCATCTCTTCAGTGGTGGGTTCCGGATCCCGTGGCAATCGAAATGGTGCAACGGGGCCCAGTGGCCACCACATGAACGCACGCACCACGCGCGCATGTATCCTTATCTCCTGCAACACTCCATGACGCCTCCGCAACACTTCAGCTGCTCAGCGGAACGTCGTGCAGGCTCCATACGCTTGTGCGCGTGCACAGTTGGCCCATTTCCTTCAAATACAGGTAAGGAATAAGGGCGGGTGGGTGGGCCCTCCGGAGCACTGTACCGGAACGGGGCGTACCACCTGCAACCCACCACTGCATCCCTTCCTCCTTTTGTAACACCTCCTTGTTTTCCCTTTGTTTTCATCCATGAAAAGGTTGTCTGGATGGTTGTTGTGTAGCAAATATTTAATCAGCACACTTAAACACATTTATTTATTATTTATTTGCTCTTTGTTTAAGGTTTAAGGTTTATTAAAATTTGTATGCCGCCCACTCCCATTGGGACTCTGGGCGGCTCACAGCAAGACAGAAACAGTTTAAATTTAAAAATAGAAAAATACAATATTAAAAATTCACATCATCCATTACATCTAAGCAGGGGCTGGATATCCATCAACAGCCCCAGGCCTGCTGGAACAACCAGGTCTTAACGGCTTTACGGAAGGCCGGGAGAGTGGTAAGGGTCCGGATCTCTGCGGGTAGATCGTTCCACAGGGCCGGCACAGCAACAGAGAAGGCCCTCCCCCGGGGAGCCGCCAACCAGCATTGTCCGGTTGACGGCACCCGGAGGAGGCCCAGCCTGTGCGATCTTGTTGGTCGTTGGGAGGTGAGTGGCAGGAGGCGGTCTCTCAGGTAGCCAGGTCCTAAAGGTGACTCTTCACATTAGTAGTTAAAACTGTCCCTTTTGTTACTGTTACCTTATTAGCATACCGTGCTTTTTATGGATTGGCCTGTTCATATTTCTAGGTTGCTCTTCTTTAAACACAGAAAAGAAATCTCCCTGATAAATGGTATGACTGGGTATTATTGTTGGCTGCTTCTGCTTCCAAACTGTGCTGCTTCCAATTTATCAACATAGTTTTGAGAAATTGTTCCGATAGACAGTTTTGAAAGACAGCTTAGGGGGAAAGAGAGAATCCATTTATTACTCCTAATATAAGTCATTATATGACATGTCTCTAAAAGACTAAAGAATGTGTGTCATCTTCAATTTGCCACTTCTGAAAGAATCATGCTGCTTTCTCTCTCTTTTCCAAAACTAACCCATGTTAACTTGAAAAACAGATAAGTTGCACTTAACTAGATTTTCTTATAGAGTATTTTTTTAAAAATCCATTTACTGCCATCATTTTCTTAGCCCGTATCTTACTTCTCATACTGTGCAGGATATCAGGATCTATATTCTATATCAGTGATGGCTAACCTTTTCTGGACTGAGTGCCCAAGGAGCGTGAACCCCAAAAATGCAATACCCCCCATGCACATGCACCCTGCTCCCCGTCGCATGTGCACACAACCTCCCGCATTTTAATTAAACTTGGCAAATGATGCAAGGGAATAGAGCTAAATATGCTCCTCATTGCTCTGCTCCTATCCCAGCCTTCTGCAAAAAGCCATTTTCCTGTCAGGTGCAAGCAACCAGAGCCACCCAGGAATACTAAAAGTCAGCAACTTTATTATATACCACTTACCGTATGTCACAAGAATCTCACCAGATTGCTTGTCTTTTCCTGGGAACAACCAGAAAAGGCTTCATGGATCATGGGGGAAATTAAGTTTATCCTGCTTGTATCTGTGTGAAGATTCCAAGCTAGGCCGTTGCTTGACCTCCTACTTCCACCTGGCTGGCGATATCCCAATATCCCCAAACCTATTGAGCACAACTCTTATAATCTCCATTGCCCATCCTGGCTAGAAATTGCATTCGGAACATAAATGTGATCTTCAGTGCCATTCAATTGAGATGACCAGGGATAAGCAGTTAAAGAAAAAAAAAGGGGACCTTGTTTCTATATATGATAACTGCAGCAAGATTTTGGTATGCTCAGAGATGGAAAGACTCCCACAATGGAAGAATGGATGGGGAAGATAATGCAACTGATTGAGATGGCAAAATTTACTACGTTTATTTTTTTAAAAAACTGCTTTTTGACTTTTTGCTCAAAATGGAAATGCTACATTAATTTTAAGATTGACAAATAGAAGTGTTTATGATGATAGAAATACAGATATAACTAAATTTTAGATCAAAAGTTCAATGCATGATATATTTATAACGATCTTGAAAGTTGAATTCTTTATTTCTTTTTGTTTTACTTTATTTCTTTGCACCTTCCCTTACCCTATCTTTTTCCTTCTTAATATTTTGTTTGTTTGCATTTTATATTTTAGCTTTTGTAAAATTTTAATAAAGTATATAAAAAAGAAAAAAAATGGGTTGACCAGTGGTAAACATAAGAAACCAGGATCTTTCAAGTTGATGAGGTTCCTTGAGACATCACGGGGAAATAAAGAGTTCAGATGTGAACAGTCAAATTTCTATTACTAGAACTTTGCCTGCTGATCAAGATTTAAGAGATATTTTTAAATTAAAATGACAACTCCTGCTATTGACCAATGTCTGACATCTCAGCCTGGCTCAGATTTAATCTGTAAATCTCCAAAAATAATTTGTTGATTTCCCTTATCCCATTCATCATTATTTTCTGCTGTCTTCTCCTTTTTGTATTTCCCCAATTTGACAACGTATATTAAAGTCCATCATCCGCCTACAACAATCACATAGCTAGTTCTTCTTCTAATCCCTGATACTTCAGTACATACTGTAACTAACTTTAAATCTATAATCCAGAAGCTTTTATTTTCTTTCTCTTGTACCTTTTCAATATCTAGCTTTCATCCAGCTGCCTATCACCACTTAAAAAAAACATTTTCTTTAACAATTCTATCTTTGTCACAGAAATGTTCTTCATGATCTTGCCCAAGTTTGTAATTGGATTCTTCCTCTGGATTGATCTCCGCTTCTCCATTATATAGTCCACCTTTATCTATTCTTGAGTCTAAGAAATTAAAAACTATTTATACCCTAATATTTTCCCCATTAACTGGGAATGAACTAAGTCTGCAGGTTTACATTCTCTTTGTTGTCTTCTTAATTTTTAACATTAACAAAGATTTGTTATTTTCATAATAAGCTTTTCTATGTGTTTGCTATCATTCATTAAAGTGGTGTCATGTATGTTTCTCAAACTTACTTAGTGATCTAGGTCAGTGATGGTGAACCTTTTCAGCAGCAAGTGCCAAAAAGGGAGTGCCCGCATGTGCATCGCAACCCAGAAGAGGAGCTGCCCAGGAAGCATGTGCATGCCAGAAAATGAACTTCCAGTTTCCAGCATGCCAGCTAGTCTTCCGGTTACTGGCACACATGTGTGCACGATAATCAGCTGGCCAGCGTCCTTGCTCACGCCAGGAAACTGAAAACCAACTCTTCCAGTTTCCAGCACAGCTGCATGCACAAAGGCCAGCTGATTGTCATGTGTGCATGCATACCAGAAACCTGGAAGAGGAATGGGCGATGCCATGCATGCCAGGCGTCATGGCTCCGTGTGCCACTTTGGGCACGTGTGCCATAGGTTCCCCATCACGGATCTAGGTGAAACCAGAAATGTGCTTACTATCTTACTTCAGCTTTCCTGACACACTAAATGAGGACTATCTGTATTATATTAACTGGATAAATTAAACAGATGTAGGGACATAATTTATTTTCCTTTTCTTGTTATTTTCCACTATTTGTTGACTTTCCTGAGATACTTTCCTTGCCTGTTTCTTTCCTTGATTGATGTTAAAAGTCTTGAATCATTTTATGTTCTTTTTGGCCAGGACTTTCATCCTTCATCGTATGAATGAATTTTCTTGAAATGTTGAGAACTTTCTCCTACTTTTTCACAGTGCTTAACTCTTCCCATTGTGTGCTTCAGATTCTTTTAACATTTATTTTATGTATCAGTACTGAATCTCTCCCATTCCCTTCCCTTCCTGTACCACTCAGCTCCCGAGAATCCAGGTATATCCTCCAGATGTTATCTTCCTGGCAAATCTACTCTTTAATTCTCTAATCTTATCCTTTACATATGAAACAATAATTCATGGTCTGTTCCAAACCTTGCACCTAGAAAATGTTTTGGCTGATTAGAATGCAGTCTCTTCTGTTTTGTATTATGTACTTACATTTACTCCAAAGTCTGCTGGTAATTTATGATGCTTGAAGCAACTGTTGGTAATGAACAATGAATTCTTTTTACAATACTCTATGAACCCAGGCTATTTCCCCACCCCTGAATTATAGCTCTTATATTTGTATCAGTTGAGTAGACAGAGCATACTAAATTCTAAGACAGGTTAAGAAAGCAAGATTGGTGCCTTTGTGTAAGATGCTACACCCTCCAAAAATAAAATACTACAGTATAAATAATATTGCTGAAATAATGCTCTACCTTACACAACATGGTAAAATAGTGGCTGGTTTCCTATAGCTATCTAAAGTACCCATATACATATACCCTATTTTAGCCTTGTTATGTGACCTCAACCAATAGCAATAGCAATATAGCAATAGCAGTGGACTTATATACCGCTTCATAGGCCTTTCAGGCCTCTCTAAGTGGTTTACAGAGAGTCAGCATATTGCCCCCAACAATCTGGGTCCTCATTTTACCCACCTCGGAAGGATGGAAGGCTGAGTCAACCCTGAGCCGGTGAGATTTGAACCGCTGACCTGCTGATCTAGCAGTAGCCTGCAGTGCTGCATTTAACCACTGCGCCACCTTGGATGGAAAGAAACCATCCTTTCACACATACAATAAATGATTGATATTCTGTTTTGTTTCCTTCCTCACTTTCCAAGCTGTCTGGCTATCAGTATTGTTAAATCATCCGGAGTCAGAAACCTATAACGATATGGGTATATAACAGTGGTGGGTTGCAGGCAGTACGCCCCAGTATGGGCGTACCGGAGCCTGCCTGGAGCATCGAGTACCATTCTGGTATGGTGCTCCAGAGGGCCCACCTGCCTGCCCGAACTCTTTACCTGTCCTTTAAAGCCTTTGGCACTTCCGTGCATGTGCATGGCACATACAGCACCTGCACGATGCTCTGCTGAGTAGCTGGAGTGTTGCGGAGGCTTGCAGAAGCGTCACTGGCAGCTACAATGCATGCGTGCGTGCTGCGCGTGTCCATGTGGGCGACACTGGACCCGTTCCAACCGTACTGGTTGGAACGGGATCTGGAACCCACCACTGGTATATAAATAGATTCTTCTTGAGTTTCATGTATCCTTGGCAATCAAATTGGAATAAGGAACTCAGGTATATCAGATATACTGTATGGATTGAGAAGTATATGCAATGAGTTCCTCAAGCATTTCTGAATATCTCAATTTGTAAAAGAGATTGTACCATATGAATCAAATTTATACTTCTCTTCACCACAGGTCCCCAGCAAAATAAAAAATGAGCATTGGTGAGTCAGATCAAAATTGCACTTAGGACGTTTTTCCCCATAGCAGGTAAGAGGCAGAAAGAACAGAGCTTCTCCAATGATGCTCTTTAGCAGGGTGTCAAATTCAAGGCCCAGGGACCGGATCCTGCCCATGGGGTGCTTACATCTGGCCTGTGGGGCCACCCTGGAAACAGCAAAACAGACTGGCCTGCAGTGCCTCTGCCAGCAAAATTGGACCTTTGTTTTTGCAGGAGGCCTTTGCAGCTGAAAACAGAGGTTGTGCAGGCTCCCGAGCTCTGCTTTCGCTGGTAGAGGGTTGCAGGAAACCATCGCAGCCCAAAATGGAGCTCGGGAGCCCGTTTTTGCTGGAAGAGGGCTCAGGCCACCACAGGAGTCCCCAACACAAGTGATGTCGAGCTGGCCATGCCCACCCAGACCACGGCCACCCCAGCTGTCTGAGGTCAAACACAACCCTCGTGTGGCCCTCAGTGAAATCGAGTTTGACAGCCCTTCTCTATAGCAACTATTACTAAGGACACCTTTTACCTCTGAACATGAAGGTTCCATATTAATCAGTTTCAGCAGAATTAATTAGTTCCATCAGAACTAATTACCTTTATTGTAAACCACTTGGGAATATCCACTTGCATATTATTCTCCAGCCAAAAGAATAAATTCACCATCAAAAAAGATGTCATATTTCATATTTAACTTGTGGTCAACAAAGACAAGAGCCAGTTTGGTGTAGTAGTTAAGGTACCAGGCTACAAACAGGGGAAACCATGAGCTCTACTCCCACTTTAAGCACAAAGGTAGCTGAGCTGTGATGGGTTTTAAAAATTGTTGGAACCTACTCTGTGGGTGTGGCCTCCTTTGTGGGAGTGGCTTGCCACCCATGTGACCAGATGGGAGTGGCTTGCCACCCATGTGACCGGATATGAAATTATGAATTAGTACTTAGGTCGATCCAAGTAGCTATTCAGAAACTCTGGCATTGAAGCATGCAAGTCTTAAAGCTGTCAAGTTACAAGATCCTTGCCAATGGTGGGTTTCAAAAAATTTTGGAACCTCTTCTGTAGGTGTGGCCTGCTTTCCGGGTCCACTGGTGGAACCTCTTCTAACCAGTTCGGTAGATTTGACGAACCGGTTCTACCGAATAGGTGCAAACTGGTAGGAACCCACCTCTGCAGCTGAGTGACCTCTGGCCAGTCATTCTCTCTAAGCCCTAGAAAGCAAACAGTGGCAAACCACTCTGAAATCTTGCCAGAAAAAGCTGCACGAACCCGTCCAGGCAGTCACCAGGATACTCAAAGGCCACACACAGACAACATTACATTTTTCCCTGTTAGATTCCATCATCTTTATTTCAATCCAGTGTTCAAATTCTGTTTAGATGTTTTGAATCTTCTCTCTTTGATCTAAGGCATTAGCCACAGAGGACAGCTTTGTGTCATTTACATAGTTGATAGGCATCCCCTCAGCACCTTCGTCCAATTCATGGATTAAAAATGTTCAACAACAGAGAGCTCAGGAAAGACTTCTGTGACATTTCCCTCGAACGTCTCTGCAAGCTGGAACCATTACCGTACGAAGCATTTTTGTGGTACTGTTATTCAGCCAGCTGTGAGTTCATAGAACACAGTATCATTTAGCCCATATTTTATCATTTTATGAAAGGAGAATATCATGAAGCATTCCGTAAAAATGTTAATACACTCGGTCTAGATGATTCCTTTGATCTACGGAACTACAAACTTTATTGAAGGAGTTGAGGTTATGGTGGTGGGTTGTCCCATTCCATATGATGATCTGCATAATTCCTTTGCGAGAAATCTATGCTGGGCCTATTAATTGATCTATCCAAATCTTCAGAAACACCGTCAGTAAAGGAACCAGCAGTCAAAAAAGATGCCACAAATTAGCTCTTGGTAGAATAGCAATGAAGACCTTTGAAAGATTTTTAGATGTTGTGATATGTGACACCTACAAAGTTCAGAATTATGCAGGCAATGGCTTTCCTTAAGATGCTCTATGGCAGAAAACTCCTGAGATTACCATTGATACTCTGGAAAATGAATATATGGATCCTAGAACAAAACAAACTGGTTTTCCCAGGTCCAATATATGGCTTGGAAAGTTGGACCATAAGAAAGGCTGAGCGCTAAAGAATTGAGGCCTTTGAACTGTGGTGTTGGAGAAGATTCCTGTGAGCCCCTTGGACTGCAAGGCGATCAAACTCATCAGTCCTAGAGAAAATCAACCCTGGCTGCTTTTTAGAAGGCCAGATCCTGAAGTTGAAACTCAAATACTTTAGCCACCTAATGAGAAGGAAGGACTCACTGGAGAAGAGCCTAATGCTGGGAAGGATTGAGGGCAAAAGAAGAAGGGGACGACAGAGAATGAGGTGGCTGGATGGAGTCACCAAAAGTGAGCTTAAATGGACTCTGGGGGATGGTAGAGGACAGGAAGGCCTGGAGGCAAACCTCTGGCATGTATTACTGAAACCTGGCTGGGCCCAGAGGGAGGAGTCCCCCTTGTAGAGCTGTGCCCAGAAGGATTTCAGGTGCTGCACCAGCCGAGAGCCCAGGGAAGGGGCGGGGGTGTGGCCGTTGTTATCCGGGAGTCGTTAGTTCCTCGTAGGGTCCCTGCTCCGGAGCTTGTCGGGTGTGAGTCTCTGCTGATAAAGTTGGACCTCAAGGGTCAAGTGGGTCTGCTGTTAACGTACCTGCCTCCCAACAGCGTTGCAGCAGCCCTCCCCTCGCTCCTCGAGTCGGTAGCCGAGCTGGCAATTGAGTTCCCTAGGTTGATGGTCCTGGGGGACTTTAATTTGCCGTCGCTCGGTGAAAACTCTGATGGGGCGCAGGAGTTCATGGCTTCCATGACAGCCATGGGCTTGACCCAAGTAATTCGGGGCCCAACCCATTCGGCGGGTCACATGCTCGACCTCGTATTCCTCTCGGAGCAGTGGATTTGTGACCTTGGTCTGAGGGGTAACGACATCATACCCCTGTCGTGGTCAGACCACTGCCTACTGAGGCTCGACTTCCGGAGACCAAACCCCCACTGTAGGGAGGAGGAACCGACCAGGTGGTTCCGCCCCAGGCGACTTATGGAACCGTTAAGGTTCCAGACGGAGCTTGGGGTTATTCCTGAGACTTTCGCCCACAGTCCGGTAGAGACTCTGGTTGCTGCTTGGCACTCGGCAGCATCGGAGGCCCTCGACCGGATTGCGCCACTATGGCCCCTCCGAGGCGGCGGATCCCGGAGACCTCCTTGGTTCACCGAGGAACTCCGGGAGATGAAGCGCCGGAGGAGACGCCTAGAGCACCGATGGAGGTCCGATAAGTCCGAATCGAACCGAGCAATGGTAACCACCTGCACCAAGGAATACACCAGGGCACTTAGAGCAGCGAAAAGATCTCACATAGCCACCTTGGTTGCGTCCGCTGAGTCCCGCCCAGCCGCCCTGTTTAGGATAACCCGCTCCCTATTAAATAAAAGGGAAGCGGGGGAACCCTTGCAGGGCAGAGCTGAGGATTATGCCCAATTCTTAGCGGACAAAATTGCTCGGTTTCGGTCGGACTTGGACTCCATCCCCGCAGTTCCAGCCGAGGCACAAGAGGATCAAGTAGAACATCTCTGGGTTGAGTTTCAGGATGTTACCCCCGGGGATGTGGACAAGGCCATGAGGGCTGTAAGTGCCTCCACCTGCGTACTGGACCCGTGTCCCTCATGGCTGGTTACTAACAGCAGTGAGGTGACACGAGGCTGGATCCAGGCGGTTGTGACCGCCTCTCTTCGGGAGGGGAACTTCCCCGCCGCACTGAAAGCGGCGGTGGTGAGACCCCTCCTAAAGAAGCCATCTCTGGATCCAGCTGTTCTTAATAACTATCGCCCAGTCTCCAACCTTCCCTTCCTTGGGAAGGTTGTTGAGAAGGTGGTGGCCTTCCAGCTCCAACGGTCCTTGGAGGAAGCAAACTATCTCGACCCCTTCCAGTCAGGCTTCAGACCCGGTTACAGCACAGAAACCGCTTTGGTCGCATTGACCGATGATCTCTGGAGGGCCAGAGATGGAGGACATTCCTCCATCCTGGTCCTCCTTGACCTCTCAGCGGCTTTCGATACCATCGACCATGGTATCCTTCTGCGACGACTGCGGGAGGTGGGAGTGGGAGGCACCGTGTTGCGGTGGTTCTCCTCCTACCTCTCGGACAGGTCGCAGTCGGTGTTAGTGGGGGGGCAGAGATCGTCCCCTAGGCCCCTAACTTATGGGGTGCCTCAGGGCTCGGTCTTATCCCCCCTACTATTCAACATCTACATGAAACCGCTGGGAGAGATCATCCGCAGGCACGGGATCAGATACCATCAATATGCGGACGATACTCAACTGTATCTGTCCGCCCCGTGCCAACTCAATGAAGCGGCAGACGTGATGAACCGAGGCCTTGAAGCCGTTATGGACTGGATGAGGGTTAACAAGCTTGTGCTCAACCCAGAAAAGACCGAGTGGCTGTTGTGTTTCCCTCCCAAAGATTCCACCAATATTCCATCTCTCAGGCTGGGGGGTCAAATTCTATACCCCTCAGAGAGGGTTCGCAACTTGGGAGTCCTCCTGGATCCACAGCTATCGTTTGACCACCACTTGACGGCTGTGACCAGGGGGGCATTCGCCCAGGTTCGCCTGGTGCGCCAGTTGCGACCCTACCTGAATCGGGAGGCACTCACAACAGTCACTCGGGCCCTTGTGACCTCTAGGCTGGAATACTGCAATGTGCTCTACATGGGGCTGCCCTTGAAGAGCATCCGGCGACTTCAGCTAGTACAGAACGCGGCCGCGCGAGTGATTGTGGGTGCACCTCGGTTCACCCACATAACACCTATCCTCCGCGAGCTGCGCTGGCTACCTGTCGGTCTCCGGATGCGCTTCAAGGTGCTATTAGTCACCCATAAAGCCCTACATGGTAGTGGATCTGGATACTTGAGAGACCGCCTTCTGCCAATTACCTCCCTGCGACCAATAAGATCACATAGATTAGGCCTCCTCCGTATTCCATCGGCCAGCCAATGCCGGCTGGCAACTACAAGGAGGAGGGCCTTCTCAGTAGTAGCCCCGACCCTTTGGAACGAGCTCCCCGTGGAGATTCGTACCCTCTCCACCGTCCAGGCCTTCCGCACAGCCCTTAAGAACTGGCTAGCCCGTCAGGCCTGGGGACAAGGATAGCCGCCCCTCCCGAATGATGAATGTATGTTGCTTACTATTTTATTATATGTCTCTATGTCAATGTCTGTATTCCCCCTCCCTGATTTTATGTGAGCCGCCCTGAGTCCCCTCAGGGAAAAGGGCGGCCTACAAATATTAATAAAATCTAAAATCTATAAAAATCTAGGAACATTGTCCATGGCATCATGATGGGCGAGACACAACTTCGCAGCTAACAACAAGAAGAACAAATCAATACAGAGTGTTCATTTGAGGCACAAATCAACAGGTTAAAATTATCGTACTTTGGTACATTATGGAAAGATCCAGATCTCTGGAAAAAATTCCAAGGCTGGAAAAGATGGAAAAGAGGAAGAGGAGAGGCAAGATGGATGGACCCAAATACAATCCAATTGAGTGCACTATTAGAAGAACTGAAGGGCCAGTTTGGAGTCCACTTTTTGAATTTGAGAAGAGAATGTCCATTGCTAGGCAAGGTATTTGTTAAGTGAGTTGCACTCAATTTTAGAATCTTTTTTTTTTTCCAACGGTTCTTAAGTGAATCACTGCAATTAACTGAATTGTATGGTTATAATTGCCGTAAGTATGACAACCGGATGCAAGTTCCTTTTCATTTTTTGCAACAGTTGTTAAGTGAATCACCGCAGTTAAGCAAATTATGTAGTCATAACGGTCGTAAAAATGACAACCGGTCATAAGTGACCTTTTTCAGTGCCATTATAACTTCGAATGATTGCTAAACAAATGGTTGCCAATTCAGAACCACCTATACTTTGCCACTATGTTTGTGATCAGAATTTAAATGTGTGTTCGAAACAGCTCTGCCCACATGGGCCACATTGAACCATAGTCCACCCTCTTCACCTTGAATATGAATTGAAAAGTGTCGGGGGGGGGGGGGGTTATATATATTTGGGCATACCAGGGGTTGTGACTTTATATATATATATATATATATATATATATATATATATATATATATGTGTGTGTGTGTGTGTGTGTGTGTGTGTGTGTGTGTGTGTGTGTGTGTGTGTGTGTGTGTGTGTGTGTGTGTGTGTGTTTATTTGTGCTGATAAATAAATAAAGGGAGACTAGTATAGATCTATTTCAAGCTATTTAGCTCTCATCAGCTAGCCATACCCTTACTGGGATTTTGAACCTGGGCTATATGGCATACTAGGCACACCAGGCAGAGATCTTAGCCATTAGGCCACAGGCTCTTATCCTGTTATCAGCGATAACCGATATATATATATATATATATATATATATATATATATATATATATATATATATATATATATATATATATATATATATATATATATATATATATATATATATATATATATATATATATATATATATATATATATATATATATGTAGAGTCCTTGGTGCTCTGTAAGTTTGGTGGTTTCCTTGCAAGGTGTTTCATTACTTTAAATGGTAACGTTAACAGATTAACAGAGTTGGAAGAGACCTTGTAGGTCATCTAATTCAACCACACTGCCCAAACAGGAGACCCTACATCATTTCTGACAAATGGCAGTCCAATCTCTTCTTGAAAGCCTCCATGGGTTGATTGTTCTCACTGTCAGCAAATTTCTCCTTATTTCCAGATTGAATCGCTCCTTGTTCAGTTTCCATCCCTTATTCTTCGTCTGGCCTTCAGGTGCTTTGGAAAATAGCTTGACCCCCTCTTCTTTGTGGCAGCCCCTCAGGTATTGGAACACTGCTATCATGTCTCTCCTGGTCCTTCCCTTCACTAGAGTAGCCCATGCCCATTACCTTTACTCCAGTGGGGTAATGAAATGTCTGCAGGCAATGGAAACTGATCAAGGAGCGATTCAACCTGGAAACATTTTCTGACAGTGAGAACAATCAACCAATGGAACAGAAGTTGCCTTCGGAAGTTGTGGGAGCTTCATCACTGGAAGCTTTCAAGTAGAGACTGGACTGTCATTTGTCAGAAATGGTGTAGGGCAGGGGTCAGCAACCTTAAACACTCAAAGAGCCACAAAGGTCCTAACCAGAAACTCCCCATTCAATTCTGAAGCTGAGTGGAAGTCTGGTTCCGCCACCATAGAGTCTCCTCCTAGCGCGGCATCCCTTTTCCTCTAACTTAAAGCCCCATCCATTGTGGAGCCGACCAGCAACAGGGAGCCGCAACAGAGGAATGAAAGAGCCACATGCGGCTCCAAAGCCTCAGGTTGCTGACCCCTTGTGTAGGGTCTCCTGCTTGAGCAGGGGTGGGTGGGTGAGTTGGAGCAGATGACCTATAACCGTGATGGCGAACCTATGGCAGAGATGGCATTCAGTACCCTCTTCGTGGGCATGGCACAGTCGCCAGCTGCTTTTCTGGTTTGCAGCATTGGCCAGCTGGTCTTTGCAGGTGCACTGGAAAATGGCCTGAAAACAGCCAAAAACCAGGCCGTTTTTCAGGCCTTTTCTGGGCCATTTTTGGGCCAAAAAGGGCTTGAAAACATCCCTCCCCAAAAACAGTCTGAAAATGGCCCGGAAAACAACCTGAAAAACAGGCATGCCTGTGCCAGCCAGCTGTTCTTCAGTTTTCCGGTGCTCCAGCGCATGCACACACATTCCACTTTGGGCACTCGGTTCCGAAAAGGTTCACCATCACTGACCTATAAGGTCCCTTCCAACCCTGTTAACCTGTTCTGTTTAAACCACCAATCCTGAGTTGAACTGACTTGAACACTCTCAATCCTGAGAGTGACACACGCTCTCTTCTATGGGAACAATGACATCTGCACCACCACCAGCAGCAGCAGCCTCGCTCCTGAAGGGTTAAACCGGCGCCCCCCACCCACCTCCCGCCCCCTTTTGCAGAAGGCTGCTGAACCAACCTCGCTTGAAAAAGCCCCTCCAAGCACTTGTGCGCCCACAGCGCACGTACCTCTCCTTAAAGGCGGGGTGGCTTTAAACCCCAGCTTTTCTTCAGCTCCTTTTAAAAAAAAAATAATCCAGCATTAGTCGTCCCCCCCTCTCCTTTCTCCCTGCATTTGGCCTTAGCCCCCGACGCCGGAGCCCTCCGGAGCCTGGGAGGATGAGCCTTTAAGTCTCTCCCGGGGGTCCTTCCCGCGTCTCCTCCGCGTCCTGTTCGTTGCACTCCGAAGCCCGGGCTTTGCTCCCCCCCAAGATGCATCTGCTTTTCTTTTGGTGCTCCTGCTGCCTTTGGGGATGTTCCTTCGGGACCGGATTTCTCTATCAGTTCCCGGCATCGACGCTGCAACACAATTATCCCGAGCAGAGCTCCGGCGGACCGGCGGGCAATGCCTTCGCCAATCGTCGGTGAGTAAGCCAGATGACCCCTCCGTCGTTGGGAACGGCCCGGCGCCTCTGAAGAACGAATATACCTACTTAGAGATAGCGGGACCAACAACCAAGTTGGGGCGGGAGGGGTGTGTGCTCCGTTTCTGGAACGGGTGGGGGGAACAGAAGCGGAGTTTTAATTCTTGCCTGCACGTTTCTTGGGTCGAGCGGCGAAAGTCGTTGCCCTCCACGCCTCCCTCCTCCTCCTCCTCTTCCAGTCAGTAATGGGATATTTGGTTTGTGGTTATCCTGGATTGATCCAATATCTAAGTTGCATACATGGACTGTTGCAGATTTCCTTCCTTCCCTCCCCTCCTTATTTTTTGCTCCTTAATTTTTGTCTCCTTTTTATTGTGTCTAGTTTGTAGTCATCTTCTTTCTTAAAAAGGAAAAGGTGTGAGGAACTATTGGGAGATAGCTACCTTAGTTAGACTTCACCCAAGGAGGTGTGATGTGCCAGAAAGTGGACCCAAATTGTTCTGTTTTCAAGGTTCTTTTGTACAGCTTTTCTCTCATTGAATGTGTGAATGCATCTACAATTGAGTGCTACGGTTTGCACATAGTGCGCTTCACTAACCCAGTTAAAGTCCCACTGGTTGTTGTATATGCATAAGAATAGAATGGAATAGAATGGAATAGAATAACAGAGTTGGAAGGTACCTTGGAGGTCTTCTAGTCCAATTCCCTGCTTAGGCAGCCAGGAAACCCTACACTACTTCAGACAAATTGTTATCTAATCTCTTCTTAAAAACTTCCAGTGTTGGGGCATTCACAACTTCTGGAGGCAAGTTGTTCCACTGATTAATTGTTCTAACTGTCAGGAAATTTCTCCTTAGTTCTAAGTTGCTTCTCTCCTTGATTAGTTTCCACCCATTGCTTCTTGTTCTGCCCTCAGGTGCCTTGGAGAATAGTTTGACTCCCTCTTCTTTGTGGCAGCCCCTGAGACGCTGGAACACTGCTATCATGTCTCCCCCTAGTCCTTCTTTTCATTAAACTAGACATACGCAGTTCCAGCAGCCGTTCTTCATATGTTTTATCCTTGAGCCCCCTAAGCTTGCACAAAGCTTGCATAATATGCAAACTTTGTTAATTCATAGAGTTCATAGAATAATTTAAACCTTGGTTTTTGGCTTTCATTTTGTATTTTAATTTTAATAATGTTGCTTAGCATGTTCTGTTTGATTTAGTTAGTGGTTCAGTGTGGACCAGAAAGCATTAGCCTAGTTGAACTAATTTAGTATTTCAAGCACCAATATTTGCCTGCCAGCTTCAGAGCTTTGAGTCAGTTTTTAGAACTCAAATGATCGGAGCGCATGGTGAACCTGCCCTGGAAATTTGCTTCAGGTGTTCTACATTTCATACATCACCAGCAGTGGAAGAGGAAGAGAGTTTATATGGTGTTTGCCTATGGATCATGAGTTTTTGCTTTTCCAGCATCATCCTATATAGTCCCAAAGGTGCTTTTTCAGGAGGCAATTGGACTTTCTTGTTTTTTCTTTGAAGATGTTTCACTTCTCATCCAAGAAGCTTCTTCAGCTCTGACAGGATAGTGGGGGGATGGAAGGATTTATATTCCTTGCAGACAGTTGGTCATTTGCATCCTTTTAGAGGGTCGTTGAGGCTACTTGGAAGTTGATCTGTGTCTTCAGGATCACCTGAGTAGTGCTCCTAGTTCTGTAGTCTGCTTTTGTTTTCCCTCTGGAAATCCATTCCTACTCCCACACCATTCAAAGGTTGTTCATCCCAAATTGTATAGTTAAAAAGTTATACAATTGCAGACTACAGGAACCAGAAGCGCTACTCAGGTGACCCTGAGGACACAGATAAACCTCCAAGTGCTTCAAGGACCCTCTAAAAGGACGCAAATGACCAGCTGTCTGCAAGGAATATAAATCCTTCCATTCCACATTGTCCTGTCAGAGCTGAAGAAGCTTCTTGGATGAGAAGCGAAATGTCTTCAAAGAAAAAAAAACAAGAAAGTCCAGTTGCTTTCTGAAAAAGCACCTTTGGGACAACCATGACCTGGATGGCTGAGCATCTCTACAGACTATCATCCTGGCTGTGTACATAATCAGGTCTCTGCTCCTGTGAAGTTTAAAATCTAAAAGCAGACAAAAAGGACATTGAGGGAGAAGTAGAAGAACTACGTTCTGCAAAGGTTGGTTGCAACTGAGGTGAAGTCATTCCATTCTAGTGTTTAATAATGTCTTCATAGCATCATCCAGCCATCTTTGAAGTCTGACCACATTGCTATTCCTCTGGGAGAGTGATGGTTGGATGACACCAGAAAATATTGTGAATTGCTAGCCATATAAAAAAAGAAGCATTTTGAGAAGGGACTTGAAGTAGCCGAAATGGAGATAGCTTATGCATGTCAAAGGGCAAACCCAGGGAATTTGCTGTAACCTAGGCCACCACCATGGCACTCAGAGGTGGGTTCCTACAGGTTTGCCCGGGTTTGGTTGAGTAGGTAGTAACTCAGCCTGCCATGCCCCCGAACCGGTTCACTGGGTGGCGCCTACAGTGCCACCATCTTGTTTTTTGCTTCTGTGCATGCGCAGAGCAATTGTTTTAGTACTGGGCATGCATGCGCACACAGCCAGCCCCTGAGCAAACTGGAAGTAGCAGCAGCCGGAACCCACCCCTGATGGCACTCATGGTTGCCCACCTTGGAAACCATTAGGCTACTACATGCTTCACATGCCTTCATTTCATTATTTTTAGATTATTGTAATTAAAAACATAAAATGGGATTTACCCAGTGAAATAGCAGAGGGGTGGGTTCCTGCCAGATCTAACATCTTCTATAGAAGAGGTTCCACAAATCTACAGTGGCGTTTAGAACCGGTTCCAGCTCCCTCCCCCCGTCCATCCGCACATTATCAAGATGAAGAGCGAGAGGAGGAATTCTGGGAGCTGAAGTCCACAAGTCTTAAAGCTGTCAAGTTTGAACACCCCTGGGGTTTTTTTCCCTAAAGGTTTAGGGGTGCAAGGGTCCTGTCACTTGACAGCTTTAAGACTTGTGTGCTTCTAATGCCAGAGTTCCTGAGCCAACATGACTGGAGAAGGAATTCTGGGAGTTGAATTCCACAAGTCTTAAAGCTGTCAAGCTGCACAATATTGTGCCATGGATATGACAATAATAAGTCTGTATTTCTATTACACAGGGTCCAACTTACGTGGCTTATTTGTTTACCGTTTATTTGCTACTCCACTCAACGACGATTCCAAATGGCTTAGATTCCCCATTAAAGTAATAAGGTCAAATTAAAGTTAAATCAATATTATTGAAACCAAATGGCAGAGGCAGCAACTCTCATTTCTACATAGCCATACCTGTCAAATCACAACAATCACTTAGTGTTAGTTCTGTAGGAGCCACTTAATATTCCTCCCTTCCCAAATGCTCTCAGGAAGTTCTTAATTGCATTGAAGGGAAAAAAAAGCATCTTGGATGGGGTTGACTTTATCCTTGAGGGTTGTTCAAGAGGAGAGCTCTTTCCAGTCCTTCAAGGTACTGTGGTCCAGATAGGAAGCACGTGTTTTTCTTTGATATCACCTTAAACATTACATACCGATGCAATGGAAAAATGATGTCAAATCAAGGCTGGCTTCAGAAAAGGCAGAAGGACACACGATCAGAGAGCTAGAGTATCATGTAAGGCCGTGATGGGAAACCTATGGCACACCTTTCTGTGGGCACGGGGGCTGTCGCCAGCTGCTCTTTCGGTTTCCAGTGTGCGCATGCGTGCTGGCAAGCTGATCTTCGCATGTGTCGGAGCCCCGGACACCTGAAGACCAGCTGGCTCATGCACACACACACACAGGCCACCTGGCCTTCAGGTTTCTGGCGCTCCGGCGTGTGTGAAGACCAACTGGGCAGCATGCATGCGCACACCGGAAACCAAGAGACCAGGTGGCTGGCGTATGCGTGCACACTGGCCAGCTGGTCTTTGAGTTTTCGGGGCTCCAGGACACATGAGTCCATGCGCACACACGTTTCAGTTTGGGCACTGGGTGCCGAAAAGGTTCGCTATCACTGATGTAAGGGGTAACGGAGAAGAAAGAGAATGAGAGAAGGTTTACTTTTGCTTTTTTTTGCCTATCACAGGTGGTGTTTTTGTTTTTGTTTTGATTCTGCCAGAACATGGAACACATTAAAGCTAAGGGGAATGCCAAAACTTGTGATAATTCATCTCAGGAACCATTACTATGAATAAGTAACTACTGCAAAAGGACTTAAGTTTGGAGAAGCAGAGCGATTCGGAATAGAGAAGAAGTAAGATGAGGATGAAGTAGCATGAAGTAAGAGGATGAAGAATTAAGATGAGGGATGCGGTGGCTAAGACGCTGAGCTTGTCGATCAGAAAGGTTGGCAGTTCGGCGGTTTGAATCCCTAGCGTTTCATAATGGAATGAGGTCCCGTTACTTGTCCCAGCTTCTGCCAACATAGCACGTAAAAATGCAAGTAGAAAAATAGGAACCACCTTTGGTGGAAGGTAACAGCGATCCGTGCACCTTCTGCATTTAATCATGCCAGCCACATGACCACGGAGACGTCTTCAGACAGTGCTGGCTCTTTGGCTTTGAAACAGAGATGAGCAATGCTCCCTAGAGTCGGGAACGACTAGCACATATGTGTGGGGAGAACCTTTACTTTTAAGACAAGGATGTGTGTGGTTACAATTCTATTTAACTTAAGCAGAGAATTATGTTATAAGAATGGCAGGCTGGAAATAAAAAAGGGAGGTCAAAATGCTAATAATTTTGAGATGTTCCCATGGTTCCACTCGGGTAGATGAAAGTAAAGAAGGCTTAGAAGGGCTCCTTATGAAAGTAAAAATAGAACGTGAAAATCTTGGTTAATGTTAAATGTTAAGAAGATAAAACATACTATCCACCAGCACATTTAGTTTACCCACTATTGATGCCAAAGAACTGATGGGGTGGGCGGGGTGGAAAGGGATAATCATTTTGTTTGCTGAAGTTCAAGAATAGATAAAGATGGATACTAGAGGCCTTTGTGCGATGAGAAAATGCTTTGTTTTCCAACTAGAGCAAACCTTCAGGTTTCACGTTCTGTACTGTATTTCAAGACAATAATTTCAAGAGACATTTTTGGCCAGGCAGAGTTTGGCATCACTGAAACATTGATTGTTCCTGGTTTCAAACAAAATCTAGAAGGGTGAGTGGGCAAGACTGACGCTGATCAAGTCTTCTCTTCCACCCCCTCAATATTTGTTTGTCTGTCTGTTTATAAGGTTTGCAGGGCTGCCCATCTTGGAGTTCAACTCTGGGCACTCACCACAACAATAAAACCACAAAACAATAAAACCATAAAAACTATAAAAACCAAGACTAAAAACCCTATATCTCAAACATCCTCCTGGGATGTCTCATCAACCACCCGACACAAGTGACATTGAGCTGGCTATGCCCACCCTGGCCACCCCTATCCCCGAGGTCAAACACAACCCTGATGTGGCCCTCAATGAAATTGAGTTTGACACCCTTGCAGTAGTCCAACTAAGAAGTAAATAGGGCACGAAAGTCCACTGCCCCTGATTTTTTCAACACCTTCCTTCCTTCTTAATTGCTGCCACTCTTGCACGCCCCTTGACCGTCTGCTCCCCATCTTCCCAACACTTCCCCCCCCCATCACTGCACCAGATATTTCAGTGTGGCATATCTCACCAGCCATCACTCATTTTCCCAGCATCTTCTGTACCCCCCCCCCCCACTGCCTCTGCTACCACCGCCATTGCCCTCATCAGAATGTTCTTCTGCACAGTGTTCTGTTGTATATTATTTGCCATGGGGTGGGTGCCTGCTGGCAATCCTACTGGTTCAGCGCCTGAAAAATTTGCATTTAAAAAGATCTGCACATGTGCACAATATTAAAAAAGGGGAGAAATTACATTTTTTCCATGAAGATTGTTCTGTGCATGTGCAGAACAGAAAATCAAGATTGTTAGGAATATAATCTAACGGTTGGGTTGGCAATATATAAATCATGTAACAATGCTATAATTGTTTCTTTAAATCGTACTGTAAAATGTGATTGGTTGCTGCTTTCCTCAATCGGCCATAAGAGGGAGCCAGAATGACTGTTAGCTCTCTGTTTGTTAGATGCTGGGCTGATCTGAGTGTTTTAGAATCTGGCTGTTAGAAAGTGCCGTGAGCTATTGTAAGTTTTGCAACTGTTAGCAAACTTTGAGTACTGAACTGATTATATGAAACTGGACTACGTTATTTGGATTATCCCTTAACTGAAAGACATTGATGACTGACTGTCTTATCCGTGCATGACTTGGGCTGTTTGATGGAGTCTGATACCTCTATTTCCATGAAAGTAAAAGCCTATTTAAACTGCAGTGTCTCTGTATGCTGGTTTGTGTGTTTTCCAACACAACTCTCACAACGCTTCTCTGAACGCACTTGCTCTCCCAACGGGGAGCTTACCTAACAAAAGCAAGATTAAAGAAATCGTGATGCAGCATAATAGGTCGTTGTGTACTATTGTGTAATTTGCTTTTCTCCTAATTGCTATGCTGCCTCTGGTGCAGTCCTGTGCATGTATTTTGGAGTAAGTTTCATTGAATGCAGTGCGCCTTTCTCTTTTAAGTCCACTTGTGTTTCTCTTTTCTCCGCTTGACTTTATGGTGAGAATCCTGTCTTACAGAAAGCAATGCAAACTGCCGGCTAGTTCAGTTAAAGAAATACAACTTGCCAAATGTAGAAAGAAATGGGTTTTGGCAAGTCTTTGGAAGGTCATCAGGGTTAAATGTAAATTTCTTGCAAAGAGAATTCTCTGAATTAAATAATTCTGGGAACGGTTCATCGTGCCTAGTGGCATCATTAAAACTCAAAAAAGAAAGGGATTTGAACAAAAGCAGCCGAGGAAGGAGAATTCCTTGGGATAAGAGAAATTGGAAGGATGCCATTCTTCCTTTGAAATGCAACAGGGTGTAATCTCATCTTGCAGACTATCAACTCTGTCTGGCAAACGCAAGGCAGAACTAAGCACCAAGATACTCCTGGAAGTTTGTAGGGAGTAGATGGAGTAGAATGGAAAAGAGGGAGTTTGTGATGGTTCAAATACTTCCATTTCTTTGACTGGTTTCTATGTGCAGGAGTCTGTTGCTGGCTTGCCTTCACCTTCCTTCCTTCTCTCTCTCCCTCTCTTCCTTCTGCCAGATATTTGGAAGGCTTCTCTGTACATTACTTGGATGGCCTTTCTTTCATTTGATGTCACTATTGCTCATTATCTTCCATTGTGCTTTGGAATCTTTCATTAGGGCTTTCATTCACCTCCTGCAGTGACTGCAGGGCAGAGTTCACATTAGCAAGCTGCTGACATTGGCAAGAGTCAGCATTGGCAAGATGGCAAAGATGGACAGGGCATTGCTGTGCAAGACCCACTCCAATTGTGCATCTGCTGCATGGATGTTCAGGGCCTTCAGAGCAAAGCTTTGAGGCCAAGCTATTTGAAGGTTTGCTTCTCCTCCATTGCATCTACCCATCCCATTAGGATGGGAAGGCAGGGCACATTGCAGGCACATTACATCCATTTATTAGAGATGTACATCTGATGGGACCACCTTAGAATAACAGAGTTGGAAGGGACCTTGGAGGTCTTCTAGTCCAGCTCCCTGCTTAGGGGGGAAACCCTACACCACTTCAGACCAATGATACCCAACATCTTCTTAAACACTTCCAGTGTTGGGGCATTCACAACTTCTGGAGGCAAGTTGCTCCACTGATTAATTGTTCTAACTGTCAGGAAATTTCTCCTCAGTTCTAAGTTGCTTCTCTCCTTGATTAGTTTCCATCCATTGCTTCTTGTCCTGCTCTCAGGTGCTTTGGAGAATAGCTTGACTTCCTCTTGTTTGTGGCAACCCCTGAGATATTGGAACACTGCTATCATGACTCCCCTAGTGCTTTTTTTCCATTAAACTAGACATACCCATTTCCTGCAACGGTTCTTCATATGTTTTAGTCTCCAGTCCCCTAATCATCTTTGTTGCTCTTCTCTGCACTCTTTCTAGCATCTCAACATTTTTTCTACATCGTGGCGACCAAAACTGAATGCAGTATTCCAAGTGTGGCCTTACCAAGGCATTATAATGTGGTATTAACACTTCATGTGGTCTTGATTCCATCCCTCTGTTTATGTAGCCTAGAACTGTGTTGGCTTCTTTGGCAGCTCCTGCACACTGTTAGCTCATATTTTAGGGCAAAAAGGGCCTTCTTGGTGGTGGCCCCTGTCCTATGGAATATCATTCTCAATGAGATACAATTGGCCCCCACCTTGTTGCTTTTCTAAAGGCCCCTGTAGATAATAATTTCATCAGTGGGCCTGGAGACCCCAAATGGAGATAGAGCGGATGAAGTGATTGGCCTGATTGTGTTACTTGTTTGGAATGTTTGGAATGTTTATTATAATTTATAGGCCGCCCTTTTCCCTGAGGGGACTCAGGGCGGCTTACAAAGCACGGGAAAGGGGATACAAAGACAAAAAACATAAGACAATACATAATATTAAAAATAGAGCACAACATTCATTCATCATTCGGGAGGGGACGAACTAAGATTTTTTATCCCCAGGCCTGACGGGATAGCCAGATCTTAAGGGCTGTGCGGAAGGCCTGGGCGGTGGTGAGGGTGCGGATCTCCACGGGGAGATTGTTCCATAGCGTCGGAGCTGCAACTGAGAAGGCTCTCCTCTGCGTAGTCGCCAGTCGGCACTGACTGGCGGATGGAATTCGGAGGAGGCCTACCCTGTGCGATCTGATGGGACGCAGGGAGGTAATTGGCAGAAGGCGGTCTCTCAAATAGCCAGATCCACTACCATGGAGCGCTTTGTGAGTGGTAAGGAGGACCTTGAAGTGCACCCGGAGATCAACAGGTAGCCAGCGCAGCTCACGGAGGATCGGTGTTATGTGGGCGAACCGTGGTGCGCCCACGATCACTCGCGCGGCCGCATTCTGGACTAGCTGAAGTCGCCGGATGCTCTTCAAGGGCAGCCCCATGTAGAGCACATTGCAGTATTCCAGCCTGGAGATCACAAGGGCTCGAGTGACTGTTGTGAGGGCCTCCCGGTTCAGGTAGGGCCGCAACTGGCGCATCAGGCGAACCTGAGCAAATGCCCCCCTGGTCACAGCTGACAAATGATGGTCAAAACTCAGCTGTGGGTCCAGGAGGACTCCCAAGTTGCGGACCCTGTCTGAGGGGTATAAATTTTGTCCCCCCAGCCTGATTGATGGAACATTAGCCAAATTATTGGGAGGAAAACACAACAGCCACTCGGTCTTTTCCGGGTTGAGCACCAGTTTGTTAGCTCTCATCCAGTCTTTAACAGCCTCAAGGCCCCGGTTCATCACTTCCACCGCTTCATTGAGTTGGCACGGGGCGGACAGATACAACTGTGTATCGTCCGCATACTGATGGTATTTTATCCCGTGCCTCCGAATGATCTCGCCCAGTGGTTTCATGTATATGTTAAATAGTAGGGGGGATAAGACCGAGCCCTGCGGCACCCCACAAGTAAGGGGCCTCAGGGACGATCTCTGCCCCCCCCACCAACACCGACTGCGACCTGTCCGAGAGGTAGGAGGAGAACCACTGCAAAACAGTGCCGCCCACCCCCACCTCCCGCAGTCGTCGCAGAAGGATACCATGGTCGATGGTATCGAAAGCCGCTGAGAGGTCAAGGAGAACCAGGATGGACGCATGGCCTCCATCTCTGGCTCTCCAGAGATCATCGGTCAATGCGACCAAAGCAGTTTCTGTGCTGTAACCGGGCCTGAAGCCAGACTGGAAGGGGTCAAGATAGTTAGCTTCCTCCAAGGTACGCTGAAGCTGGAAGGCCACCACCTTCTCAACAACCTTCCCCACAAAGGGGAGGTTGGAGACTGGACGGTAGTTGTTAAGAACTGCTGGATCCAAGGACGGTTTCTTCAGGAGGGGTCTCACCACCGCCGCCTTCAGCGCGGTGGGGAGATGCCCCTCCTGAAGAGAGGTGGTAACAACCGCCTGGATCCAGCCTCGTGTCACCTCACTGCTGTTGGCAACCAGCAAGGAGGGACACGGGTCCAGTATACAGGTGGAGGCGCTCACAGCTCGCATAGCCTTGTCCACATCCCCGGAGGCAACATCCTGGAACTCAATCCAGAGATGGTCTGCCAAATCATTCCCCTGTGTCTCGGCTGGATCTGCAGGAGTGGAGTCCAGGTCCGATCGAAACCGAGCAACTTTGTCCGCCAAGAACTGTACATACTCCTCAGCCTTACCCTGTAAGGGGTTCTCCGTCTCCATCCTATTTAGGAGGGAGCGGGTTATCCTAAACAGGGCGGCTGGGCGGGACTCGGCGGACGCTACCAAGGAGGCAATGTGAGATCTTTTGGCTGTTCTTAGAGCCCAAATATACTCCTTGGTGCAAGCTGTCAACAGTGCCCGGCTCGACTCGGACCTATCGGACCTCCACAGGTGCTCTAGGCGTCTCCTCCGGCGCTTTATCTCACGGAGCTCCTCGGTAAACCAAGGAGGCCTCCGTGGGCCGCTGACCCGGAGGGGCCGTAGTGGCGCAATCCGGTCCAGAGACTCTGATGCTGCCGAGTGCCAGGCCGCAGCAAGAGTCTCCGCCGAACTGTGGGCGAGAGCATCTGGAATAACCCCAAGCTCCGTCTGGAACCTTACTGGGTCCATAAGTCGCCTGGGGCGGAACCACCTGGTCGGTTCCTCCTCCCTATGGTGGGGGTTTGGCCTCCGGAAGTCTAGCCTCAGTAGGCAGTGGTCTGACCACGACAGGGGAATGATCTCATTTCCCCTCAGACCAAGATCATAACTCCACTGCTCCGAGAGGAATACGAGGTCGAGCGTGTGACCCGCTGAGTGGGTTGGGCCTCGAATTACCTGGGTCAAGCCCATGGCTGTCATGGAAGCCATGAACTCCTGCGCTCCATCGGAGTGTTCACCGAGCGAAGGCAAATTGAAGTCCCCCAGAACCATAAGCCTAGGGAACTCAACTGCCAGCTCGGCTACTGACTCGAGGAGCGAGGGGAGGGCTGCTGCAACGCAGTTGGGAGGCAGGTACGTAAGCAGCAAACCCACTTGACCCTTGAGGTCCAGCGTCACCAGTAGGGACTCACACCCGACAAGCTCCGGAGCAGGGATCCTACGAGGTACTAAAGACTCCCGGATTACAATAGCCACACCGCCACCCCTTCCCTGGGCTCTCGGCTGATGAAGCACCTGAAATCCGTCTGGGCACATCTCTACGAGGGGGACTCCTCCCTCCGTGCCCAGCCATGTCTCAGTAATACATGCCAGGTCTGCCCCCTCGTCTGTTATCAAGTCCCGGACGAGGGGAGCCTTGTTAACAACAGACCTGGCATTTAGCGACAGCAGCCTGAGACCAGGGTCCTGACTACTCGCGCCATCTGACCTTGGAGTGGGACTCATAGGGCCGGAAGGAGGGATCTCTGTGATATAGCGAACCCTCCTTCCCCGGTAATGGCCAGCCCTAAAGTCCCCATGGGGATGTGAATGGAGCATTATGGTTTTCAATGTTCTGAATAATTAACGTTGTAAGCTTCCAGGCATGTCCTGAGTGTGAGTTTGGCGGCCATGTACATTTGTTTAATAAATAAAAGGTACACCTGCCATTTTGCCAATGTTGACCCCCTCCTGCAGACACCACTGTTCCCCCTCTGGTCTTTGGCCCCCATAGTCAAAAAGGAGGTTTATGAAATCTAAATCTTTTGCCCCAAGGAACGTTCCTGATAATTCCAGTGTGTAAGATGTAAAGTTCAAAAGAAGAAACAAGATGAGTGCATTTCAGACAAGGAATTTGTTTTCAGTATCAGAAGTGAGATTATGGTGATTATTGTACTGTAGTGGTTACTTTTTATTTCATAAAGCAAAACAATCTCTAGGCTAAAAACTTGCTAGTGCATGAAATTTACTTGAGCATGGATTCTGCAGAATGCCAAAGCAACGGAAACGTGGGATCATATTTTAAAGGGAGGGAAAAAGTTGTCTTTTTAAAATAGCTTTCCCTAACTTAGCATACTCCAGATGTGCTGAAATCCCACAATTCCCAAGTAAGATGACAGTCCTGGAAAGGAATTTTGGGAGTTACAGACTTGACATATCTGGAGGGCAGCAAGTTAAGAGAGACTGTTCTAGTTTATGTTAACATAAAGACCCCCTCCCATCTTTCTTTGAGATTACTGCTGTTCAGGCTGTTGTAAAATGAATGAATGAAATGGAGCGGAACGGAATGGAATGAAGAGATAAGATAAAGCAAGATAAGATAAATAGAGCCATTAGAAATAATAGCTGGCTGATCAGAGATTTGGGATGCTTACTCAACAAAGGAATTCCGCCATATGCCCTTTTTCACTTGTGAAATATTAATGGGTGGGTTTACATATAGTCACATAGAAAAGCCTCTGGAGATCCCATTACTCGGTGGTGGAAGAGGGCAGCTTTGCTTCTTTTAAATGAAATCTCTGCATCTCTAGCTAGCCTAGTAGGAGGTCTGGGAAAGAGCCCCAAAGAGCCACTGGGGTCTGTTTTAAAATAAACAGTAATGGACTCAGTGACCTGGAGGCTTCACTTCATATAAGGCAGTTTCCTAAGTTGTTGAATAAATAAATGATGGCTTATCAGCAAAAAGAAAAAGAAAAATGCACATAACCACTTCAGTATAAGTAAGGAAGCAGCCTGGCTTTAGTTCAACATCCTGGGGGGGGGGGGGTTATGTTTGTTTTTTGCCACCAAGGTCTGCCAGAGGCTTTTGGGATGCCCACAGGTAGCTAGAGTGGCTCAAGTGCACTCCCTGAAAGAGGGGAATGGCATAGTACAAAGGAGAAGCCAGAGATTTGTATAACAGTTGTACTTGTTCATTCATTAGTTTGATTCAGTCCTGTTGATTAATACACTGAGGCAGTGTATTCAAAAATTCAGCAACGGGTTCTCTGGGATGGGCATGGCCATGGTGGGCATGGCCATGGTGGGCATGGCCATGGTGGGCATGGCCTAGTTGGCCTCCTGCACCACGACCGGGGGTGGGGGGATTTTTGCTTTCCTCGAGCCTCTGGGTGGGTGAAAACTGCCTTCCCTGGGCTTCTGGAACTTCCGGAAGGCCTGTTTTCCTCCTCCCCAAGTCTCCACGTGGACGTTGTACTTATCTCGTATCGAAAACGGGCCGCATGGAGACTCCTGGGAGGGGATGGGGGGGCAGCCAGGGGTGAGATTTGGAGGTTCTCCGAACTGGCCATAACATTAGCTACAGGTTCTCCTGAACCCGAGCAAACCCATAGCAGCCCACCCCTGCATGGAAGGCAATTAAAAGTCATCATAACAGAAACACAGCATATCGTGCTATAATGGGAAAAGGTACAGTCACCATACATTATGCAGTTGCTAATTCCATTTGATTAATGGAACGAGCTCCTTTCTTTCTCCCTTGTTCCCTACAGCTGATTGGGCAGAATTTCAGATAGAAATAAATGTTTCAAGAAGGACTCAACAGCCGCTGAGTTCAAGGACACATCCATGTAATTTTCTTGGCAGCAATACAGAAGTGATTTGCTGCTGACTGCCTTCTTCTAGAAATGTTTGCCCAATTTCCTAGTCTGGCTTATAAACTGGGGTTCCCTGGAGTGCTAACTAGGCTTGACCTTGTTTAGCTTGTGAGCCTAGATAAGCTTGGCCAGGATTTCCCACCTGCTTCAAATATTGGAGAAAATCCCTTCAGACAGAGGTTAAAGGAAAGTAGAGCACATGGCTAATTGGGACTAGAACTCTCCCATAGCTGCTATTCGTTGCTGAACTTGGTGATTCTAGTTAGTTATCCCTAAGAATCATTAGCTTGGCTCTTAATTTATTACGATGAGATATGATATCTTCTTTTGCCCACACCTTTAATCCTTTCAAGACAGAACTCAGCCAAGAGTTGCAGTTGTAATCTCTGCAACTGACAATGGCTTTCTTGTTTAAGCCAAAAAGTTACAACCATCAACCTGGGAGGATCTGAAACTAGCTTCACACCATAATTTGGGCCCCAGTCGCCAAATGGTCGGTAAAGTTCAAAAGGAGGAATAAGGTGAGTGCATTTCAGACTAGGAATTTGTATTCAGTCGCAGAAGTTTCAGACCTAAGAAATGGAAATATGATAAGGTTTTCCCACCCACCAACATTATTCATTATCTGGGCCCAATAGCACTAGCTGTATTGAAAGAACCAGATGCTCTATACCAAGGAACCCCAATCCCCAGGTTGAGGACTGGTACTGGCCACCTAGTGAGAAGGAAGGACTCACTGGAGAAGAACCTAATGCTGGGAAAGATTGAGGGAAAAAGAAGAAGGGGACGACAGAGAATGAGGTGGCTGAATGGAGTCACTGAAGCAGTAGGCGTGAGCTTAAATGGACTCCAGAGGATGGTAGAGGACAGGAAGGCCTGGAGGAACGTTGTCCATGGGATTGCAATGGCTCGGACATGACTTTGCAACTAACAACAACTGGTATGAAGCCCATGAGAAACCGGCCATGCAAACAAGCGAAGCTTCATCTGCGCATGCATAGGATCTAGGTTGTGTATGAAACCATCCCCCGGTCCATTTTTGGGGGAAAATTGTTTTTCACTGAACCAGTCCCTGTTGCCCAAAAGTTCAGGGACCACTGCTCTACAGTAGCGACGTCAAACTCGATTTCATTGAGGGCTGCATCAGGGTTGTGTCTGACCTCGAGGGGCTGGGTTCGGCATGGCCAGAGTGGCCATGGCCAGTTTGACATCACTTGTATCCGGGGCATCTGTGATGGCCTGACAGCTCTTCCAGCGAAAATGGGCTCCCAATCTCCATTATTGGCTTCCTGCAACCCTCTACCAGTTAACTCCATTTTCATTGGCAGAGGGTTGCCGGAGTCTGTCCCAGCCGAAAATGGAGATTGGGAGCCCGTTTTCACTGCAGAGGCACCACGGACCGGTCTAGAGCAGCCACGCGTGCCAGATCTAAGCACCCCGCAGGCTGGATCTGGCCCAGGGGCCTTGAGTTTGACACCCCTGCTCTACAGGGTGTGTTCCCCTATTCATTGCTTGGCCATTCCACCTTTTCTGAGCCTGGCTGCACAGAGCCATGAGAGTCTTCCAGCTTCAGGAACAACACTGTCTACTACTAATGCTACACAGAAAAAGCAGGTTTTAGGCTTGCAACATGTTCAGGAACATGCCTGAGATGCACCAGCTAGACCCCAATGCCGAAAAGTTGCTCAGAAAGACCAAGTGTGTAATCGTAGACCAGGCTGTCTTCAAGCAGATACACAGCTCAGCAGGGATTTATTTTCATTCCAGAACTAGAGCCTGCACACACACACATATTTCCATCCATGAATCTGTTTCTGCTTTCTCCCACAATTTCTTAGGCATCCTAATTTAAAGAGAGTGAAGTAAGGGTTATTTACTGTTGCTACTAAACGACTGGGAGTGGAAAATGCATGCTAATCTTCCGTAAAGTATCTTGAGATTTACCCTCCTCTGCCGTACAGGACCAAAAAGACCTCCTTGGTCCTTGACTCAGAAAACTTAGGTGATTTCATTGCATCTTGTTTTATTCCAGTGTGGAGTACAATTAACATGTGTAGTGCATTAACTCAGAGGGAACCAGATGTTTCAAAACTAGAGTTTCAAGTTTAGCTAACAGATCACTCAACTTTGGGTAGGGAAGGATTAAAGGCACACATGTGTAATTTTTTAAAGACTTGTTGGTTCTTCTAACAGTGAATGTGATTTTAATTATGACCTCTTTCATTCTTTCAGCAGAGGCCACCATTTGCAAAGTGATAAATCACAATGAGCAGGTACTTGGTTTATGCCCCAAATTACAAGCACTCCTACTTTGATTTTCTAGTATGTAGGAGCTCCAGTCCTACTTTGCTCTAAGCCAAAAAAAAGGGTTTGCTTCTATGTACTTTAGCTCGTTGCACAAACCCAGCTGTTGCTTGAAACCACAATTTTCAGCACAGTGCAATTCTGTGAGCTCCACTGATTGAGGTCTATACTGTACATGATAAAGAACCACAACAAGGCAATGCATAAAGTCAACCATTATTTAAAATCAGAGTTCATAGCATTGTTGGAAAAAATATCCATCTGGTTCAGTTCCAAGCTAGGAGAAAGACAATGGAAATATGGAGGCTGATTGGAAAGATGGTTTAATGATGAAGCAGGACCACATGGGTTGTGTTGGTGCAGCTGACCACATGGAGTTGAGAATGGGTGGCTTTTAGACCTTCTCGATACCTTGAACTTCCTATTCCTGTGCAAAAATATGTACTCGATTGGCTGTTGTAGGGGTCATAGGTGGCTCTGTAGGTTGTCTGAGCTAGGTTTGGTTGAAGTTTGGAGGGTGATGCAATGTTCTTAGGAGATTGTGCAATGTGGTGAGCTCTGCTGCTAGATGCTAGATGGGTTAATCCTATTATGTCCTGTAGGAAGTTAAAACCCACCCTCTCCTAGAAAAAGAAATATCCTGGGAAATATTGAAAAGGACAATATGGATAAGAAATTGAGAAACATGTTTTTAGGCAGGAAACAGATACACTCTTAACAGCCCCCACCTTTGTCAATGGGCCATTAAAAGGCCTGAGGCAGTCTATTCTACATAACAAAGACCTCCCCCTTCAGCTCCAGGGTGATGGGATTAAGGCATGATAGTATTAGCCCTTTACCCATCTCCCCACAGGGCACCTGGGAAGAAGCAATTCTCAACCAAACTTTGTCTCAAAGCACAGCCTACAGAGTTGCCCCTGGGTGGCCCCATGGGAATCTGACAACCAATCAGAATACAAGCTCAAGTTCAAAGCCCAGAGAGGGTATAAAACCAGGGATTTTCTGCCTCTCTGCCTCTTTTTCTTCTTCACCCAACAGCTGGAAGCATGTGATCCCCCTTTTCTGTTCAGGAGCTCAAGCTATGTGATCCCGTCCACAATTAAACCATCTTTCTAAGCAGTCTCCATGTTTCCAGTGTCTTTTCCCCACACTTGGAACTGAACCAGAGGTGGGTTCCTACCAGTTCGCAGCTATTCGGTAGAACCGGTTCGTCAAATCTACCGAACCGGTTAGAAGAGGTTCCACCAGAGGACCCGGAAAGCAGGCCACACCTACAGAAGAGGTTCCAAAATTTTTTGAAACCCACCACTGGTCCTTGGATATGATTATTCTACACTATCATGCTCATATTTATAAAACTCAGTGCCTCTGTGAAAGGTAAGGATGACTACTGCATTTGTGGTGCAATCAGAACATTGCGTGTATTGAAGTTGTTTTAACGCAAACCAAAGATGCCTTTTAAAAAAACAAGTTTACATCACATTCTTATGCATGCCAGTGCTGTGTGTGAGGTAATTTAAGGTGGTTCTGACAAGTATCGTCGGCATCTTCATATCCGGTCACATGGGCGGCAAGCCACCCCCCCTCCAGTCACATGGGTGGCAAGCCACTCCCACAAAGGAGGCCATACCCACAGAGTAGGTTCGAACAATTTTTGAAACCCACCACTGAACTGAACCCAGAAGGACGTTTCTTCCAACAGTCCTGGAGGGTCATGTCTTAATCCCATCCCCCTGGAGCTGAAGGCCTTTTGTTTTGTAGGAAGTCTGGCCCAAATTTTCTCAATGGGCACAAAATATCTGCTAGGGGTATTAAGAAAGGAGAGGGGGATTGCTTTGGAGGTTGCTTTCCAAGAGCATGTTTCTCCATTCCTCCTTTAGGGAAATATAATATTCTGTCTTTTTAATATTTCCTAAAATATTTCATTATTCTAGAAGAGGAGTAAGTGCTAACTTTCTGCAGCATGTTGTATACATACAGCCAGTTTTAATTTATTCAACAAATCACGATGCAAACCATTACTTACATATTGGCATCCAATATTGGATTGCAAATAGATAAAGGAAGATTTGCTTCAGGCAGATTTTCCTATAGGTTAACTAGGCTTCAGCCTAGGGCCTCAAGATCAAGAGGGGGCTACATTCAAATTGTTAGCAAAATTAAAATTACACTATTCTAAAAACAGTGAACACTAAAACACTGAACCGAAAATAAGGAGAAATTCTACGCATATGACTAATAAACAAACATAAAAAGGTATTGGTTAAAATCGTTCCAGCGCTGCGACAGTTGGGGAGCCCGCCCACGTTCCCGGCACCGGCGGTCGGGCGAGAGGCGCGGCCGCTCCCAGTAGCCGCCCCGTCAACGTGGAGCCCACCAGCGGCCAGGCAGGTGAGGGTGAGGGGGCCAAGCCGGGCAGCTGAGCGCAGCAGGGGAGGCGGCTGGGCTCGCTGCCTTTGCCGCAGAGCAGAGCCCGGAGGCCGGCTATATATATTGATATATATTGATATATATCACAGTAATGATGTATTTTATTGTCTCTCATGTAATTTACAAACTTAAAAATGGGAGGTGAAAGGGCCTCATAAGTGGAATAGCCTAGGGCCTCTTTTCATCTAAATCCGGCCCTGGCTTCAGGGCTCATGTTCTGTTATTTGTCCCCATTTGATATCCATGGATTGCTTGCTTGCTTGCTTGCTTGATTGATTACGTGATACCAAGTCATGTTCATCTTCTGGTAACCACATAGATAGATTTTCTGCATGATAATCTATCCCTAACCTGTTTTTTCAAGTGCAAACTGATACAGAAAGGATTCCTAGAAGCAGGAAAGTTCAGATTCTTAAATCAGGGGTCTCCAACCTTGACCAGCTTTGCTGGCTGAGGAATTCTGGGAATTGAAGTCCACTAGTCTTCAAGTAGCTAAGATTGGAGGCCCTGGTCTTAAAACTGTATAACTGCATTAAATCCTGTTCCTGCCAGTAGAGGGAGCATGTCTATTTTTAGAAACAAATGTTCCCAAAATCGAGGAGGGAAAATTGAGTTCTCAGTTCTTAATTTAACCAATTTAACACTTTACCACCTAATTTGTTTCAAAGACATCAAGACTGAGCACTTTGGAAGTAAAATATATTTGATCTGAATTAAGCTAGCCTAAGCCCATGTAATTAATTATGAAATGAAAAGGGAATGAAACCAAAAAAAGAACATTTAGTTACGCAAAAAAATGATAAAGAAAATTACAGTGCTGACAAAAAGTGGAAGTAGGAGAGGGCAGAAACCAAAGTGTGTTCAACTGTAGTTAATAGGAGTTCGGTAATTTCTAATACAAATATAGATTCCTATCAACAATGTTCAAATAATCATCTCCAAGGAGAAGATGATCCAACAATACATGTAGCACAACGATGGGATT
>NW_028261386.1:11713708-11758708 GCF_051295495.1 Thamnophis sirtalis | reverse complement strand
GCGGGTAGCCCAAGTGCCAATCATCCTGTCTGGCAGCGGCTGCCTGCAAGCAACCTTGTGCAAGGGAAGGCGTTCCCATGGTAACGGCGTGCTGGAGGGGCAGGGACCTATCAGACAGATCCGTTGCCTTGGTGCTGGGGCGATTGTGTGTGTGTGTGTGTGTGTGTGTGAGGAGTGGGGTGGAGGGAAGAGTCACTTCATCACTGGAGTTTAGAGGCAATTGAAAGGGGACAGGGCACTTCAGCTGGGGTGAGACAGTGGTTAAATTAACATAGCTTGGGTGGCTGGCTTTTTAAAAGCTATCAGCAGCTACACATTTGCACTATCAAACACGTATTGGCAAACCATTTGTATAAGCAAAGACGTCTCCTTGGGGCAAGATGATTTATTTAGAATAACAGAGTTGGAAGGGACCTTGGAGGTCTTCTAGTCCAACCCCCTGCTTAGGCAGGAAACCCTACATCACTTCAGACAAATGGATATCCAACATCATAAAAACTTTCAGTGTTGGAGCATTCACAACTTTTGGAGGCAAGTAGTTCCACTGGTTAATTGTTCTAACTCAGGAAATTCCTCCTCAGTTCTAAGTTGCTTCTCTCCTTGATTAGTTTCCACCCATTGCTTCTTGTCCTGACCTCAGGTGCTTCGGAGAATAGCTTGATTACCTCTTCTTTGTGGCAACCTCTGAGATATTGGAAGACTGCTATCGTGTCTCCCCTAGTCCTTCCTTTCATTAAACTAAACATACCCAGTTCCTGCAACTGTTCTGCCAAAAAAGCCAACACAGTTCTAGGCTACATAAACAGAGGGATAAAATCAAGATCATGTGAAGTGTTAATACCACTTTATAATGCCTTGGTAAGGCCACACTTGGAATACTGCATTCAGTTTTGGTCACCACAATGCAAAAAAGATGTGGAGACTCTGGAAAGAGTGCAGAGAAGAGCAACAAAGATGATTAGGGGACTGGAGACTAAAACATATGAAGAACGGTTGCAGGGACTGGGTATGTCTAGTTTAATGAAAAGAAGGACTAGGGGTGACATGATGGGAGTGTTCCAATATTTGAGGGACTGCCACAAAGAAGAGGCAAAGTACAAGAAGGCAAGACAAGAAGCAATCGATGGAAACTAATCAAGGAGAGAAGCAACCTAGAACTAAGGAGAAATTTCCCAACAGTGAGAACAATTAACAAATGGATCAACTTGCCTTCAGAAATTGTTTAATGCTCCAACATTGGAGGCTTTTAAGAAGAGTCAGGACAGCCATTTGTCTGAAATGGTATAGGAGCTCCTGCTTGATCAGCGGGTTGGCCTAGAAGACCTCTAAGGTCCCTTCCAACTCTGCTGTTCTGTTATAGAAAAGAGACATGGCATGGCAAGGTATCACCTAGCCAGTACATTAAAAAAAAAGAACAATCAAAGCAGATAACAAAATCAATCACCAGTCAATTGCAAAAAGCAGCTTTACTCGGAAATGCTTACATCCTGCAACGATACGTTTAACACTATCAAACATCCACATCTGCCTATCTCAGGTCTTTGGGAAGGACTTGATATGTGGATTTAAAAAAAATGCCCAATCCATCTGGCTAGCTGTGCAATGAGTGACGCACGAAGAGAACAGCTAGGAAAAAACATAAGAAAATATCGTGATTTGCAAATTGAGGTTGAGCGATTATGGAGGAAGAAATCAATGGTTGCGCCAATAGTAATAGGGGCCCTTGGAGCAATACCCGAAGGGCTGCCTACATAGATGGAAATTTTGAACTTATTGGACCTGAATATCCTGACTTTGCAAAAAAAACACCCTACTCGGAACTGCCTATAGGTCTAGGTGTAGTCCTCGACTTACAACAGTTCATTGAGGGACTATTCCAAGTAACAACAGCACTGACAAAAGTGAGTTACAGTTACAACCTTGGTAGCCATCCCCATGATCACGTGATCAAAATTCAGATGCTTAGCAATTGGTTCATACTTATGACCAGTGGTGGGATTCAATTTTTTTTTACTACCGGTTCTGTGGTGGGCGTGTCATGGCTTGATGGCTGTGGTGTGGCTTGGTGGGCATGGCAGGGGAAGGATACTGCAAAATCTCCATTACCTCCCCACTCCAGGGGAAGGATACTGTAAAATCTCCATTCCCTCCCCACTCCAGGGGAAGGATACTGTAAAATCTCCATTCCCTCCCCACTCCAGGGGAAGGATACTGTAAAATCTCCATTCCCTCCCCACTCCAGGGGAAGGATACTGTAAAATCCCCATTCCATCCCCACTCCAGGGGAAGGATACTGTAAAATCTCCATTCCCTCCCCACTCCAGGGGAAGGATACTGCAAAATCTCCATTCCCTCCCCACTCCAGGGGAAGAATACTGTAAAATCTCCATTCTCTCCCCACTCCAGGGGAAGGATACTGCAAAATCTCCATTCCCTCCCCACTCCAGGGGAAGAATACTGTAAAATCTCCATTCCCTCCCCACTCCAGGGGAAGGATACTGTAAAATATCCATTCTCTCCCTACTCCAGGGGAAGGATACTGTAAAATCTCCATTCCCTCCCCACTCCAGGGGAAGGATACTGTAAAATCTCCATTCCCTCCCCACTCCAGGGGAAGGATACTGCAAAATCTCCATTCCCTCCCCACTCCAGGGGAAGGATACTGCAAAATCTCCATTCCCTCCCCACTCCAGGGGAAGGATACTGCAAAATCTCCATTCCCTCCCCAATCCAGGGGAAGGATACTGCAAAATTTGCTGAATACCACCTCTTCTTATGACCATTGCAGTGTCCTAATATTATGGGATCACTTATACCCAATCTTTTGGCAATGGGAAAGCCCTAGTCACTTAACAAATAGGTTTCTAATTTATCAACTGCAGTGATTCATTTAATAATGGTGTCGAGGAAAGTTGTAAAAATTGGGAAAAACTCACTTAACAAATGTCTAACTTAGCAATAGAAACTTTGAGCTCAATTGTGGGCGTAAGTTGAGGACTACCTTTGATCTCAGATGTTACCCTAATAGCTCTTAGGTCCTTGGTTAGGACTTGAACTGTTAAGCTTTTACCAGTCCTAGGCTCTGTATCGAATTGAAAATTAAATCAACAACAACAACAACAACCACCACAACAAATAATAATAAGCTTCCTGCAATAACACCAGCGGAACTGCAAAAAACTGTGCTACTCGGAGCATCTTATATTTTAAGAAGGTACTTGGTTGGTACCTAGGACGCTGGCAGCAAACCGTATCAACCATTAGCACCAGTCAATGGTATTTGTGATGCATTTTTGAATGTTCGGTTGGCTGAGTTTCATGTTTAATGAATAAAGTATATAATAATAACAATTCCCCTGTCAAGTCTTCAAGCCATCTTTTCTTTTGGACTTCAAGCCTGCCATACTTTCTACTAATCATTTTCTATTGTGGGAAAATGGGAGTGGGGATTATATGGAGTTTGGTGATATGTAGCCATAATAACATTCTTTCTAGAAAGCCAAGGTTATCCTTTGTCTCTGCACCTGGCCGGAACTGGATGGGTGGAAACTGCCAGCATGACAGTGGAAGATGTGATGGACTTGTGGGTGTTGGGGTAGGATCTTGAACTTTCTACTGGATGGGAAAACCTGGAAGCTTTCAGATTCGGGTTTCCCCAGATGTACCAACATGGCTCTCTTAATAAATTGGAATTTTGAGCAATCCTTTGCCTCGGACTCTGATTTACTTTTGGATGCTCTTTGGAACCCTGACATCCCCCATTCCTACCTCCTGACAACCCTATGGACATTTCAGGGCTTTTTGTAGATGCTTCCTATCTTTCCTTCATACTGAAATCTGCCTCTTTTGGCACGTTTGAAAAGCTCCTTAGCAATTTAATAGAAACCAGGGAGGTTGCAGACCACTGGAGAGAGACTGATAACTCCGGTACAATGAAAGATAGTGTGGTCTCACACATCTTTTTTGCCATTCAGTGACTGACATCATTACAAGAACCTTCACTCGTCCGTTAGAATTTTACTACAACCCTCCTCGCCTTCCCCACCTGCCCAGATCTAATGATTATTTCTTTTCCAGTCAGTGAAGAAAGTTGTAAAAAGTGGCAGATTACTTTTGCCCAGAATTGCCATGCAGTTCTTGACTAAATTCCTGAGAATATTTATTTATTTATTTATTTATTGAATTTATAGGCCGCCCAATCCCGAAGGACTCCGGGCGGCTATGGCATGTCTCTAACTCGAATTTGGCAGACAGTTAGGAATTATTTCCTCCATCCTCGGGATCAACTCGTGTCTTTTTCTCTCTCAAATAGAAATTGATTATGCACAGAGTTTGGCCTTGTGTTGTTTTTTTTGGGGGGGGGAGGGAAGGGATTGTTGAGGCCACTTTGCGTCATGCGTATACACAGGTAGTCCTTGATTTACAATAGTTTATTTAGTGACTATGTGGTTATTTGGTTTTGTGATGGTGAGATCATGTCATGTGAGAGTTCCCATGATGGGTCTTGTGATAGGTGAGGAATTATGTTGGCTTGTGTGTGTGTGTGTGTGTGTGTGTGTGTGTGTGTGTGTGTGTAGGGAAGAAAGGAAGGTGGGTGAGTGGAGGGATGGATGGATGGATGGAAGATAGGTAGGTAGGTAGATAGGTGGGTGGTGGAATGGATCAATAGAGGGATGGAAGGAAGGAAGACAGGAAGTAAGGTGGGTGCAGGAATGGATGAATAGAGGGATGGATGGAAGGAAAGTAGGTGGGTGGGTGAAGGAATGGGTGGATAGAGGGATGGATGGAAGGAAGGAAGACAGGAAGGAAGGTGGGTGGAGGAATACATGAATAAAAGAATGGATGGAAGGAAGGTGGGTGGGGGAACAGATGGATAGAGGGATTGGATTAATGGAAGGAAAGGGAGGAAGGTGGAGGAATGGATAGATAGAAGGATTGTGTTGATGGATGGAAGGAAACAAGGTGGGTGGCTGGAGGAATGGATGGATAGAAGGGAGGGAGGAAGGAAGGGCAAGCATTGCAAGCATGTACATTGTCATGCAGCCCTTGACAACACAAAGTTGTAAATTGTTCATCTGTGTAAATTTAATATCCCCGCATGGGGTAGGTTTATATTCTCTGCTGGATGCACATTCAGCTCAATAGACATACAACTTTATTGGTCCATCACTTCCATAATATTAGGTAACAGTATGTCATATCCATCACACTGCAAGGCTCTAATATAGCAAAATAGAATCTTGTTTCTTCCACTGATTATATGCCATGCATTTGTTCTCCAGCCTTTTAAAATAGCTGCCCAGCAGGAGGGATTCTTTTAAAAACTGTTTTTCTACCTTTGAAAGAGAAAAATCTCACCATGCAGTAACAGAGGCTGCTTTGGGTTCCCTAGAGTTCCTGCTGGTTGAGAAATGCACATCCAGAGAGATTGTACTTTCTCTTGTTTGAACACACAACACCTTTGAATCCATCAAGATGGCACTCAGCTTACCAGCGTTTATGAAGCATTCCCACAGCCGAAGAACAGCGATGGTGTTAGGAAGAGTGGGTGGGTGGGGAAAGGGAAATTCCAACAATCCACTCCCATCTTAGCTACACAGCTCCCCAAGTAAGAATAATCCTTTATTCCAGGGTGTCAAACTCAAGTCCTGGGGGGGGGCGTATTTAGCCCGTGGGGTGCTTAGATCTGGCCCACAGGGCCACCCTGGAAACAGCAAAGGACTGCCCTGCAGCGCCTCTACCAGCGAAAATGGAGCTCGGGAGCGTTGCACACAGCCCTTCTGAGCTCCCTTTTTGCTGGCAGAGGGTTGCAGGAGGCTGTTGCAGCTGAAAACGGAGCTTGCGATGGCTGCATGCAGCTCTCCTGAATGCCATTTTTGTGGGCAGAGCATTGCCATCGTGGCTGAAAATGGAGCTTGCGAGGGCTGCATGTAGATATCCTGGACACCATTTTTACGGGCAGAGCGTTGCAGGAGGCCGTCGCAGCTGAAAATGTAGCTTGCGAGGGCTGCGTGCAGCTCTCCTGAATGCCATTTTTAGTTTTTTAGTATTAGTTTTCCCTTTATTTGTATGCCGCCCTTCTCCCTGGGGGGACTCAGGGCGGCTCACAGTTCAAAAAAGGGGGGGGGGAAGGACAAACAATTTCCAACATGAAGACAATACAACATATTAAAAAGAAAGCACAACAGTCACACAATTCGGGTGGGGCCAGAATCCTAACCCCAGGCCAGCCGGGACAGCCAGATCTTTAAAGCGGCGTGGAAGGACTGGAGGGTGGTGAGGGTCCGAATCTCCATGGGGAGTTTGTTCCAGAGGGTCGGAGCAGCTACCGAGAAGGCTCTCCTCCGGGTAGTTGCCAGTCTGCACTGGCTGGAAAATGGAATTCGGAGGAGGCCTAATCGATGCGATCGTATCGGTCTAGTGGAGGTAATTGGCAGTAGGCGGTCTCTCATTTTTGCTGGCAGAGCATTGCAGGATGCCATCGCAGCTGAAAACGGAATGTCCTGGGGTCATGTGATCACATTTGCAACCTTCTGACAAGAACACTCAATGTGGAAGCCAGATTCACTTTGTTAGTTGTTAATTTGCACCTTAACAACTGCACTAATTCAGTTAAGAACTATGCCAGGAAAGATCATAAAATCGGGCAAAGCTTCCTTAACAATTGTGTCACTTAGCAACAGAGGTTTTGGGCTCAATTGTGGTTATAAGTCAAGGATTACTTGAACTTCTGGGTCCAATCTGAGTTGGTCATCAGGATCAGAGGTTTTGTCTTTCAAGCTTTTTGACACATGCCGTAGCCCACCTTCAGGAAATGTCTCTCTAGCAGACTGTGGGCTGTCCTCTGTGTGGTACTTATAGTGCCCTGTTGTAAGTGGCTTTTTAGATGTTGAATGGCATGTGTTGATAGCTAGCTTTTAAGTCATTAACTGTTGTTTGCTTGTGCTGCCCAGCCCTTGCCTTCTAAGTATTTGATAGACTGGTGCGTAAATCAGCACTCCTGTTGACTGATGAGGGGCCTGTTTCCCAGGCTTTAATAACTTCTCTTGCTGTTTTTGTGCCTGCTCGTCCAACAATCTTAGTAGCTGGGAAATTGAATGCATGTCCTTGTTCATTGCAGTGTGAGGCTACCAACGACTTCGGGTCTCCTCGTCTGACTGCTCACTTGTCTTCTTGTAATCTTGTGGTTAGTTTTCTCCCTGTCTGTCCCACATAATCACAGGGGCAATCCATGCAAGGGAATCAGTAGATTATATTGAAAGTTAAGAGCCGAGGTGGCACTGTGGTTAGAGTGCAGCACTGCAGACTACTTCTGCTGACTGCAGTTTGGCAGTTCGAATCTCACCAGGCTCAAGGTTGACTCAGCCTTCCTTCCTTCCGAGGTGGGTAAAAATGTGGACCCAGATTGTTGGGGCAATTTGCTGACTCTGTAAACTGCTTAGATAGTGCTGTAAAAGCATTATGAAGCGGCATATAAGTCTAAGTGCTATTGCTATTGCTATCTCCGAGCTCCAAGCAATCATTAAACTGCATAATTTGCCTCGTCTGGTAGCCTCTTATACCTGGCTAGGAAAATTGCTAGGACTGTCAGGAAATGAGAAGAGATGGGATGCAATCTATAGGACTGTGTACTGTTGTGGCCCGGCAGGAGCCGTTGGAGCTGCCACCAGACTCCAACAGCAAGGGGCCTTATGAGTCGGCCCTGGAGGGTGTGGAGTACCCTGGACAGGGTTCCGACTCCGAGCAGGACGCAGAGAGACTGGTTAGCCACCAGGTGGCGCCTGAGCCTTGGATCAGTGGGGAGGAGACAAGAGAGAGGGATCCAGAAACCAACTGTGAGTTGTTCCGGGATGCACGCCATCAAAGGGCTACTCGGTGTCAAGAACAGCTATCTAATTACAGGAGGTAATTACGTTCAGCTGATGGTCATTAAGCTCCTCTTCAGACTATAAAAGAGACTGCTTGTGCCATGCCCTTCTTGCAGAAGTCAACATTTGGGATTAAAGAGAAACAAACTTGGCAGGCAGGATTGCTGCCAGAGTTTGTTTGCATTGCTGCCAAGGTTTGTCGGACTTGCTGCCAAAGTCCTTATCTGTTTGTTTAGTTGGCTTTCAGCCACCGAGAGTCTGGCCTTGCTAATTAAAGGACATTCCATTTTACGCTTGTCTCGGCTGGCTTTCGTTACTGAACAGAGGAGGGGGTCAGAACAGTGTACTATAATAGCTGTGGAGGAAAAGCGAAGCACATCTTCCCCAACCCCACAAAATTCCATTTTTTCTCCAAAATGTGTTGATACGGATATTGTTTTTCTGACAATATCAGTAGCATATCAATGGTAATAATGATAGAAATATCAATGATAACATGAAATCTAGCTCAGTTTACCGTCTCGTGGTCATGTGATTACAATTGGTTACTTTCTGAGCTGGCTTCCAACAAGCAAATCAATTGGTAAACAGTTTTGTTTAATGGCCACATGATTCACTTAATGGCTGCATTAAAAATGATCATAGAATTGGGTCCAGTCACCCGATGACTCATATAATGATGCATCACTTACTGACCAAACGCCTGGTCCCAATTTTCATAAGTCAAGGACTAGCTGCACAAGTGCGCACCTGCAATGCTAAAAATTTTCATTTACAATACAATACAATAGCAGAGTTGGAAGGGACCTTGGAGGTCTTCTAGTCCAATCCCCCTAGGCAGGAAACTCTATACCAATTCAGACAAATGGCTATCCAACATCTTCTTAAAGACTTCCAGTGTTGGGGCATTCACAACTTCTGGAGGCAACTTCTGTTCCACTGATTAATTGTTCTAATTGTCAGGAATGTATTTATACCCCATACGTTTTAATTTCTTTTTTAGCAGAAAGCAGCACCTTTGAAAAATGTTTCAATTGTTATTTCATCAGCTTCTTGGATTCCCTGGATGCTGCTTCTGTGCTTTATTTCATATTTCCTGAATTAATCACCGGCATGATCCTGTCCAAATAAAACAGAGAATGCAACGAATAGAAAATATGATGTCGTCAAAACCAACCAGAACTGTTCATCAGATGGGTTCGTTGGTTGCAAAGCAGGAGGGGGGGGGGAGGGAATTAATTAAGCCAACTTTTTCCCAAGACATGTGAAGGAACAAAAAAACCCACCACCAGAATAACATTTCAGCTGTTGTGAAAAACACCCCGAGTGGAACCAAAATGATTTATGCCTTTCGCCGCGTGAAATATGTATTGTTTGCTTATCTTAGGATACCTGAACAAAATCTCTTGCTGAAAGTGTGTAACAGTAAAGAGAGGCTCTGATCTGCCCAGATGACAATACCGTTTAGTGACAATCAGGCACAAAGAGGGAAGCCATTAACAAGGAAGTAAATATATTTGACACTGAGATCAAAACATATTGATGGCTTCTGGTGCCTCTGATCATTCTGCTGCTACACACACACACACACACACACACACACACACACACACACACACACAGACACACACATCTTGCTCACAAAACATCTCTGATTGACAGTAAGCGGTGCTGTCATTTTGACATCCTTGGATAAACTGATACTGAATAATCTGTTAAACATGTCAAGCTGAAATAAGCAGCGGGCTTCTTATTACATTGTTTTGGCAGCAATTAGAAGAGTTAAGCCCATCGTGGGGCAGATATATATATATATATATATATATATATATATATATATATGTGTGTGTGTGTGTGTGTGTGTGTGTGTGTGTGTGTGTGTGTGTGTGTGTGCGCGTGTGTGCGCGCGCGCGCGCGCGCCAGCCAGTTATGGGCTGTCTGGAGAAAGAAGAAAGAAAGAAAGAAAGAAAGAAAGAAAGAAAGAAGAAAAAAGAAAGAAAGAAAGAAAGAAAGAAAGAAAGAAAGAAAGAAAGAAAGAAAGAAAGAAAGAAAGAGGAAAAAAGGACACGAACAACCATTGAGTGATGATGTCCAGAACACACTTGTAACATCTCTGGTGAAATTAGCTGCAATCTTTTTTGTATGAATAGCAACCGTGATGGATGCTCATTCAACCTAATGGGAAATGTACTTTAGCTGCATTACATCTTAAGAGCTTGCCTAATTGTGTTTTTGTAGATACACATCTTCGTTCGGAGCACTTCTTAAAATAACAATTGGCTTTCAAATAAAAGAAGAGGAGGAAAAGGAAAAAGAACAGATGTTAGACGTTACTGGAGAGGGAATGTGGTTCTCTCCCCCCCCCCCCCTAGAAACAGAGCACGCTAAAAACAGACAGCAGAAGGGTGCTGGTTTAGGGGTGTCAGGATGGCAACCACAACCATGCAATCCGAGCTACATATTTATTTATTTTTTACATATGTTTCACAGTTGTGTTGACATCTTGACTTTGTGACACCCTCCTTCAGATGCCCCTGGGGCTGGCAATGGTTCAAGATATCAGAAAACTAGCATACTTATGTATTTAGCAAATTTATTAGACCACCCATTCACTGAACACAGTTCTGGTTGGCGTACAACACCAATTGAAAGAATATCACAACTCTTAGTAACCATAATACAACAACAACAAAAGCAAGATTGCAGGAGAATAACAGCCAACTAAGCTCAATAGCAACAGCACTTAGACTTATATACCTCTTTGCAGTGCTTTGCAGCCTTGTCTACCATACAAAGCAAATTGTTCTGACCCCCCCCCCCCTTGTCCTACACCAAAGCACGCCGAGACAATGATACTTCAAGGATTTATTAACACACAGACAAGACCTTGGCAGCAATCCAGCACAGTCCAGGCCTTGGCAGCAATCCAGCACAGACTAACTTTGGCAGCAATCCAGCCTGCCAAGCTAGCCACGAGAGTTCTCCAGCTCTAGTGAATACATTGACTCCTGCAACGAGTGTGTGCACAATCAGTCCTTTTATAGTCTTGAGAGGAGCCTAATTACGACCAGCTGAGTGCAATTATCTCCTGTAACTGCGTAACTGTTCCTTACGCCTTTTAGCTCTCCGTTGCCAGGCATCCAGGACCAACTCCCTTGTCTCCTCCCCACTGCTCCAATGCATGACATCAGGATCACACTCCCTTGTCTCCTCCTCACTGGTCCAAGGCTCAGGCGCCTCCTGGTGGCCAACCAGCCTCTCTGCACCCTGCTCGGAGTCGGAACCCTGTCCAGGATCCTCCACATCCTCCAGAGTTGACTCATAGGGCCCCTCGCTGTTGGAGTCTGGTGGCAGCTCCAACGGCTCCTGCTGGGCCACAACAGCAAATTATGTAGTTTAAAGAGTGCTTGGAGCTCGGAGATAGCAATACCAATAATGCTTAGACTTTTTTTTTTAATTAAATTTTATTAAAGGTTGTAAAAAAGGCAAGGTTTACAAAATACAAAAAAAGAAATAGAACTCATTACATGTTTACAACGCAAATGGCAAAAATTCATACATACATACATACATACATACATACATACATACATACATATATATATATGTGTATATATATGTATATATATATATATATATATATATATATATATATATATATATATATATATATATATATATATATATATATATATACATATACATACACATATACATATTTCATCTCACCTTGCCTATCTACCTATCTACCTAAGAAAAAAATTACTAATTCTATGCAGGTATTCATAACGGATTTTTCCTATCAGATCGTCAAGTTTTTTCAACACTGTGGTCTATTAATCTTACTTGTAGGTGAATTCTCACTTCTAATATATATCTTATCTCATTTGTTACTTAGTCTTTGTATATCATAATTTCATTTAAAATTGTTCCTTAAGTTATTTTAAGTTAATAAAATATCTCATTTATATATCTTAATTCTCATTGTCTTTCTTATCAAACCATTTGTATAGTTTCTCCCAGACTTTATAGAAGTCTGTATCTTCTTTTTCATTAATCAGCATTGTTAGTCTATTCATTTCCGCTATTTCTAAAATTTTATTCATAACCATTGTACTAGTGGGGGCATTTTCTTTCTTCCAGCACTGCGCATAGGAGATTCTTGCCGCCGTCAGGATATGGACGAGTAGATATTGATTGGTTTTAATTTTTTTTGGATCTATTATCCCTAATAGAAACATTTCCGGATTGAGGTTTAATTTAGTTGACATAATTTCGTTTAACCACCTTAGTATTCGCTTCCAATATGCTTAGACTTATATACCACTTCATAGTGCTTTTACAGCACTATCTAAGCGGTTTACAGAGTCAGCATATTGCCCCCAACAATCTGGGTCCTCATTTTACCCACCTCGGAAGGATGGAAGGCTGAGTCAATCTTGAGCCTGGTGAGATTTTGAACTGCCAAATTGCAGGCAGCCAGCAGTCAGCAGAAGTAGCCTGCAGTGCTGCACTCTAACCACTGTGCCACCTCGGCTCTTAACTTTCAATATAATCTTGTTTCAATATAATCCAACTGACGCCACCTTGGAAGCTTTAGTGTTGTCACAATGGTGCTGAGGGATAGGGAGGAAGAGAATAGAGATAGTTGGGGTTTGGTAGCCAAAACAAAATAATTTCCCCTGAGAACCAAGGACGTTCCCACAAGTGCCTGAAGAGAGGAGGAGTGAAGTGTCCAAGCAACCGGACAGCACCTTGATTGGACCATGTGACTGATTGGGAAAGGGGGAAGAACTTTTAATTAGGGGGAAACCGTGGGAACCTTTAGAGTTGGTTTTCACCAATCTGTGCCAATATGATATATCCAATAAAAATCTTCTTTGAGGAATCTGCTTGCTTCGGAGTTCTGTTTGCTGTGGGTATATTACTTGGAACCTTGACATTTTGCTTGTTCAGCACATTACTCAAAGTGCCCCTTTGAATAGCAATAGCAGTTAGACTTATATACCGCTTCATAGGGCTTTCAGCCCTCTCTAAGCGGTTTACAGAATCAGCATATCGCCCCCACAGTCTGGGTCCTCATTTCACCCACCTCGGAAGGATGGAAGGCTGAGTCAACCTTGAGCCGGTGAGATTAGAACCGCTGAACTGCAGATAACAGTCAGCTGAAGTGGCCTGCAGTACTGCACCCTAACCACTACGCCACCTCGGCTCTGAATGGGCTACACCAGTGTCTATCAAACTCAGCATCTTTAAGATGTGTGGACTCGTCTGGACCAGCTTCCTGGGTGGGGAATTCTGGGAATTGAAGTCCATTGAGCCGCCCAGAGTCCCCTGGGAGTGGGCGGCATACAAATTCTAATAAACTTGAAACTTGCATCTTAACACTGATGAAATTGAGAAACAGTGGTCTGCATCCAGATACTGTATATATAGAATTGAAACAGGAGAGCTTAAAGCTACAAAGTGCAGCTCTGTCTTAATAGTACAGGTAGACTTCAACTCACAACAGTTCACTTAGCAACCGTTTGAAGTTACAACAACACTGAAAAAAGGGACTTAGGACAATTTTTCACACTTATGAGTGTTGCAGCATCCTCATAGTCACATGATTTACCTGTGGATGCTTGACAACTGACTTGCATTTATGATGGTTTTCATTTGAATGAAAACTGGACCTCTGTATATCACCTGGAGTTCGTGAAGGAAATTTATACTTTTAGTAAACTAGCAAACAAATATACAGCATATCTAATTTTTTAAAAATAGTGTCATTAAGTAATTTTACAAGTTTGGATGAAGTTTAGTTTTCCTTTTCTCCTTACACAACTTAAATCTTTTTTTTTTTTAGGTTTTGTTCTCCCCAAAGTTGAAACAAACATTCCTACCTATTTTACTCTATGCTTTCCTCTCCTGTATGTTTCTTTTTACAAGCCAATTCCTGCTACGTTTTTTATTTTGGTTCATTATTTTTGAGCCCAGGTATTTGCACACCTTGCATCTGTGCATATCTCTATTTTGTAATATTAAAGGCATGTTGTAAAAAGTCAGAATCTGGGGAATTGGAAAACGGTAGTTGTTTTTCAGTTTGTGTAGGAAGTAAAAAAAATGCCAATTGAAGGCATTTCATCCTGAAATTTACTTTAAACCTGTAGAGCAATCATCTCCTTGCTCTGATTTCACTGCAGTTATTTCTATCCATTCTTTCATCTGTACATTTCTGGACAATTTCCTTTTATACTAACTCTGTTCTAGAGCTATGCACAGCCTCAGAGGGGTGCTTTGACTACACACAACTTCCAATGCATTTGCACATCAAAGCCAGGACTTCTTTCAAAACTCTGGGCGCCTTGAATTATAGGAAGACGCCAAGTGATTCCCGGCCTTTCGAGATGGTTTGGAGACTCAATGGCTTTTTCTCCAGGGCTTGAAGTTGGAATAAGCCATAAACAACATTGCGACTTCACTTCAACATCAGCAGAATGTGGGGTCATCTTCGTAGACTTTCTGCCTATCAGAGCACTTTTGCTGGCAAAACTAATTGCTTAGAGCATTGTTCCGAAGTTGGCAGCTTCTTTAATCGGGTCAGACAAAAGCCTTAAGTTGCCCCTTTCTCCTGTGCTAATTGAATGGTGCACTTCTAGGCTGGTCCTGCCAACACTGCCTCCAGAAGTGGTAAATGTTCCAACCCTAGAAGTTTTTAAGAAGAGAGTGGATAACCGTTGGTCCGAAATGGTATAGGGCTATGATGGCACCTGTGTCACAAGTGGCATGCAGAGACCTCTCTGCAGTCATGCCCCAGCTCAGCTCAACCGTACATCAGCCCACGCCTCCCACTGGCCAGCTGATTTTTGGGTCTCTGCCAGGCATCCACAAGGGTCATGTATGGAGTGCAGGGGGAGCACAGGGGTGGGGGGGAGGTGGACCCCCCGTGCCCCATTTTGGGTCCCAGGAGGCTTCAAGGAGGCCTGCTAGGCCCAAAAGAGAATGTGTAGAGGTGTGGCGTGCCCAGCCATGCCCCATTTTTGGTCCCAGGAGGCTTCAGGGACATCTGCTATGCTCAAAACGGGGCCTGGGGGGGGGTGCAGCTCCCCCTGCATGGCCCGTTATTGTCCCAGGAGGCTGCAGGGAGGCCTGTTAGGTCCAAAATGTTTCGTGGGGTTGCGCGGGTGTGTGTGTGTGTCATGCATGCATTGCATTATGGGTGTGTGCACGGCATGTGACAACAAAAGTTAGCCATCACTGGTCTAGGATTTCCTGCTTAAGCAGGGGGTTGGACTAGGGGACCTCCAGGTTCCCTTCCAACTCTGTTATACTATAACTGCGGGCAGCTCAGTGCCTCTCTTAGCATTTGGGATATAAGTTGAGGGCTCACCAACCGAGTACAGGTAGTCCTCGACTTACAGCAGTTCATTTAGTGATTGTTCCAAGTTACAGCGGCACTGAAAAAATGTGCATTCGCTGGCTGGGGAATTCTGGGAGTTGAAGTCCGGACATCTTCAAGTTGCCAAGGTTGAGAAACACTGCTCTAGATATAGATTGACCTCGGAAGTCATGAACAGGAAATTCATCCAAACGTTTTAACCCATCCCAAAACCCAGTTACAATTGGAACGCATATCCTACTGCCGTGTAAACATTTATAAAGTCTGCAAATGTTTGTTGTTAATATTCTTGGCATAACTGTGAATTGTTTAGGTGACTGTACTAAATTGAAATAGCAGATGCCACTGACATGTTGTTTGTGATCTCTTGTGTTATACTTTTCTCAGGCGTCTTCTGTTGTTTTCATTTGGGTAAGGAGTTTGGGTTAAAAATAATGGTTAAGATCTGTTCCCAACTGCTACGACTAAATGGATTTGCATAAATCCGGGGTGCGCCTGTGGGCTTAATTTCATGTACCCTGTGGCTTAATTGCATGAAGCTTGCAAAAACGGCACTGAAAAATGGGAAGCGCAGAGAGATAGCAGGCACATGAGACAAGTATACAATCCCACAACCCACCCGCTTTGGGGGCAGTTTCCAGTTAATATCGGCTGGGTTTTCCCATAGCCCTTCCTATGAGAAAAAGGCATGCAATTTTATTGCGATCTTCATTTCTGGATGAGTCTGAGGTGAAAGGTTGGAGGTCTCCTACACCTTATCCTAGAGCAGGTGTGTCAAACTCGATTTCATTGAGGGCCACATCAGGGTTGTGATTGACCTCGGGGTGAGGTGGGATTTAGATTTGATTTAGATTTATTAACATTTGTATGCCGCCCACTCCCTTGGGACTCTGGGCGGCTTACAGACAAGACCAAAGAAACATATATTAAAGAATTTAAAATAAGGATACAAGTATTAAAATTTCACACCATGCATACTGCTTAGAGTGGGGCTGGATACTAATCAACAGCCCCAGGCCTGCCGGAACAGCCAGGTCTTAGTGGCTTTACGGAAGGCCGGAAGAGTAGTAAGGGTCCGGATCTCTACGGGTAAATCGTTCCATAGGGCCGGAGCAGCTACAGAGAAGGCCCTCCCCCGGGGAGCCGCCAACCGACATTGACCGGCCGACGGCACCCGGAGGAGGCCCAATCTGTGTGATCTTATTGGTCGTTGGGAGGTAAATGGCAGGAGGCGGTCTCTCAGGTAGCCAGGTCCTAAACCATGTAGGGCTTTAAAAGTAACGACTAGCACCTTGAAGCGCGTCCGGAGACCAATGGGAAGCCAGTGCAGCTTGCGGAGAATAGGTGTAACGCGGCTGCATTCTGAACTAACTGAAGTCTTCGAACACTCTTCAGGGGCAGCCCCATGTCCTTCCTTCCTTCCTTCCTTCCTTCCTTCCTTCCTTCCTTCCTTCCTTCCTTCCTTCTCTTTCTTCTTTTTCCTTCCCTCTTCATTCTCCTTTCTTCTTCCTTCCTCTCTTTCCTTCTTTTTCCTTCCTTGCTCTCTTCCCATCTTTTCTTTATTTTTCTATGTCTTTCCTCTTTTCCTTTCTCCTTTCCTGTCCCTTCTTGGATGCTCAAATGCAAAGGGGGAAAACATTCAAACATGGTATTCACTTACATTCCCTACCGGTTTGCAAATGTGAGTGCACTCGGGCTTGCTACACTCACACGCGCCCTGTCCGTGCATGCGCTCAGCCTTCCACGCATGTGCTTTGGCTAAAAAAAGGTGCCTAAATGGGATGGCATAGAGTCAGGGTGGGTGGGTGGGGCCACTTACGATTTCCGCTACCGGTTCGGGCGAACTGGTCCGAACCGGCACAATACCAATAGCAGTTAGACTTATATATACTGCTTCATAGGGCTTTCAGCCCTCTCTAAGCGGTTTACAGAGTCAGCATATTGCCCCCAACAATCCGGGTCCTCATTTTACCCACCTCGGAAGGATGGAAGGCTGAGTCAACCTTGAGCTGGTGAGATTTGAACCGCTGAACTGCAGATAACAGTCAGCTGAAGTGGCCTGCAGTTTTGCTAGCCTTCTGCCAGTGAAAATGGAGCCCGGGGAGACCTGTGTGGCCCCATTTTCAGTCACGGTGGCCTCCTGCAGCCCTCCTCCTCACGCTCCATTTTTGCTGGCGGAGCCATCGCAGGCCAGTCCTTCGCTGTTTCCAGAGCGGCCTCGCGGGCCAGATCTAAGTACTGCACAGTCCGGATCCAGCCCATGGGCCTCAAGTTTGACACACCTGTCCTAGATCTTTTTGAACTCACACTCCCTTACTTCTGTCCAAAGAAATAGTGTAGTGATTTGATAGTTATCACCCAGTTTCGCAGCATGTATGTTCCTCATCTCTTTAAAAAGCAAACCAGCAATGTAGACAGTGAGGCTTCTTCGTGGCCCATCATCTCAACATTTAATTCATCTATAAACCAGGCTTTAATTTATACAGTTGCCACCCTCTAAAAATAAAGCACTTTCTCTCTAAATACGGACCTCGCTTGCTTTCCCTGTGGGATGTTTACGATGGTGTGAATGTGTGTGGGGGAGAGCTGCACGTTGAACTGTTGTGTTGTTGCTTTCTTCCCGGGTAGAAGGGGGCTGAGGATCAGCAGGAGGAATTAGCAAGCTGTGCAGAGTTGTGAGTTTTAAACAGCAGCATCAGAAAACTGAGAAAACACAGCCACTGAGACCACCTGTCGCCGCTGTCTATGTTCCCTCTGCCCACCCTAAGTCTGTTCACATCATTCATTTGTATTTCTTTTTGCGATAATCCTGTGCAAGAAAGACCAGGCCTGAATAACATGTCCAGAATGGAGGTGTCTGTGGAGATTCTCAGTCATCCAGGTCATAGTTGTTTCAAAGGTGTTGTTGGGAGAATTATCCATCTAGTTCAGTTCCAAGCCAGGAGAAAGACACTGGAAACATGGAGTCCGGTTGTAAAGATGGTTTAATGATGAAGCAAAAGCATTTGGGTTTGAAGTCCTGGGCCGCTGACCACATGGAGTTGAGAGTGAGGGGTATGTCTCCCTTCTCTTATGCTTTGAACTTGAGCTTCCTGTTCCTGTGCAAGAACATGTATTCTATTGGCTGTTGTCAGACTCCCGTAGTGCCATGTACAAATCCTAGGAGTTTGTCTGAGCTATGTTTGGTTGAAGTTTGGGCTGCTGCAATGATAGGCAATCCCTATTGTGGCTTAATGGCTTTTTCCTGTGTTGGATCTTGGGGGAGGGGATTTGCTTATGAATAGAGCTATTTTCTCGTTATCTCTTCAGTCCTGACATCTGCTGAGGGCTATTAAGAAAGGTGGGGGCTGCTTTCTGTCTCCAAGAGCATATTTCTCCCTCTAGGGAAATATAATATTCTGCCTTTTTAATTTCTCAAAATATTTCAATCTTTTAGGAGAGGTTTATGTTTGTTTATGTTTATGTTTATTAGAATTTGTAGGCCGCCCTTTTCCCTGAGGGGACTCAGGGCGGCTCACATAAACTGGGAAGGGGGGAATACAAACAACAAGATAGAGACATATAATAAAATGGTAAGCAACATACATTCATCATTCGGGAGGGGTAACTATCCTTGTCCCCAGGCCTGACGGGCGAGCCAGTTCTTCAAGGCTATGCGGAAGGCTTGGACGGTGGAGAGGGTACGAATCTCTACAGGGAGCTCGTTCCAAAGGGCCGGGGCTACTGCTGAGAAGGCCCTCCTCCTTGTGGTTGCCAGCCGACACTGGCTGGCCGATGGGATACGGTGTGGGTGCTAACCTTCTACAGTGCTTTTTTCTTCTTCAAAAGGCAACTGAACTTTGTTTTTTTTCCTTGAGGAGGAAGAAGAAAACATTTTGTTTCTCACACAAGAAGCTTCATCCATTCTGATACCATGTTTCCACGAAAATAAGACACGGTCTTATTTTCGGGGAAATACAGTAATCAGAACAGATAGGTCTTATTTTCTTTTGATCCCCAAAATAAGCGCTTGGCCTTATTTTGGGGGAGGTCTTATTATTTTTGAGGTGCACGAGACTATGAGCATGGTCACCTCATGGCTGCTGCTGTGTTGCAATATTTTCGGGGAGGGCTTATTTTACCGCATGCGCTCAAAAGCTTGATTGGGCTTGTTATCTGGAGAAGTCTTATTTTCAGGAAAACAGGGTAGTTGGGATGGAAGGACAGGGACCGACAGTTGAATCTGGGTGATGGGAGTGGGTGGAAGGATAGGTTCTGAAAGGATGAGTGTGAGGGAAAGATTATAAGAGCCGAGGTGGCGCAGTGGTTAAATGCAGCACTGCAGGCTACTTCAGCTGACTGCAGTTCTGCAGTTCGGCTGTTCAAATCTCACCGGCTCAAGGTTGACTCAGCCTTCCATCCTTCCGAGGTGGGTAAAATGAGGTCCCAAATTGTGGGGGCGATATGCTGACTCTGTAAACCGCTTAGAGAGGGCTGAAAGCCCTATGAAGCGGTATATAAGTCTAACTGCTATTGCTATTGCTATATTTCTTCCCCTCTCTCAGAGAATGCTAAGGACCAGATGATTGCCAAGAAATAGCAATAGCAATATAGCAATAGTTAGGCTTATATACCGCTTCATAGGGCTTTCAGCCCTCTCTAAGCGGTTTACAGAGTCAGCATATTGCACCCAACAACAATCTGGGTCCTCATTTTACCCACCTCGGAAGGATGGAAGGCTGAGTCAACCCTGAGCCTGGTGGGATTTGAACAGCCAAACTGCTGAGCTGCAGTCAGCTGAAGTAGCCTGCAGTGCTGCATTTAACCACTGCACCACCTCGGCTCTAATACAGGTAGTCCTTGACTTACAACCTCAACTGAGCCCAAAAGATATAGTGCTAAGTGAGGAAAATTTTAAGCGAGCTTTGCCCCATTTTATGATGTTTCTTTGCCATATTTGTTAAGTGAATCTTAACATATTTGTAAGTTGATAAGTTAGTTGGTTGTTCATTGAATCCGGCTTCCTCAGTGTCAATGCTTATCAGAAGGTGGCAAAGGGGGAAATCACCTGATTCTGGGACACGACAACCGTCATAAATATGAGTCAGTGGTCAAGCATCTGAATTTTGCTCAAGTGACTGTGGGGATGCCGTATAAGTGTGAAAAAGGGTCATAAGTCACTTTTTTTCTTCAGTGCAGTTGTAACTTCAAACGGTCAGTAACTGAACTGTTGTAAGTCGAGGACTACCTATACAGTCCTTCCATCCCCCCCCCCCCAGCATCCTATCCTTCCATCTCCCCTTCACCACACCATCCAGTCTCAACTGTCAGTATCTATCCTTTCACACAGTGGTGGGTTGCTTTTACTGTCACTACCGGTACGCTAATCACGGTCTGTCCATGCTTGAGCCTGATGTGCACTGTGCATGCATGTGCAATCCACCACCCCAGCAACTCCCAGCTGCTTGTCAGGGCGCGCGCAGGCACCTCACGCTGTGCGCGCATGCGCAGTGTGCCTTTTGGCATAAAAACAGCCTATAGAGCGTGGGTGGGCGGGGGGCCAAATGAGCCACCATACCAGTATGCTCTCAGCTGCTCCCAGCCATTACCGGTACGGCCATACTGGGCCGTACCCATAGCAACCCATCACTGCTTCCACCCCTCTCCCTGCCATCTGAAGTAATGAAGCTTCTTCGAAGAGAAACGAAACATTTTCTTCTTCTTCCTCCTCATGGGAAAAAAAAAACAGTCCAGTTGTCTTTTTTTGAAGAAGAAAAAAGCACTTTTGAGTCCATTCTGGAAGTGTAATTTGTTTCCCTTGCAGTTTGCTTTTCTTTTTCACACTTGTGAAGTATGAAGCTAATGACTGCGCCATTCCACAGTTGGTGTAGATAATGAACAAATCTGTGGGTGAACCTATTTTGCTATAGAACGTTCTTAGATAACATCTCTCTTCTTTAGGAATGAGAGAATTCCCGCCTTGTATTTTGGAGTCCTAGTCACTTGCAACATGTTCTCTTCAAAATATCACATAAGGTTCCAGTCCTCATTGTTCTAACTGAAGGAGTTGTTTTAAAAAGGGCACTGTTGCTCTATTATTGAACTCTGGTTCCTCTTCTGAATGCTAAAGAAAATTCTGGTTCTCATCATTTTGAAAGAAAAAGTAACTAAAAAATGACCATAAGGAGCAGGGAAATGTTAGTCTGGCTCTGCTTTACAGGCCAAATAAGATTCCTTCCTTCCTTCCTTCCTTCCTTCCTTCCTTCCTTCCTTCCTTCCTTCCTTCCTTCCTTCCTTCCTTCCTTCCTTCCTTCTTTCCTTCTTTCCTTCTTTCCTTCCTTCTCTATGGCACTCATTTTATAACTGGCCACCTTACAATTAAAAAGGTATATTACTATTAAAATACTAATTATATTACTCCTTTATATTAAAGCAGGCAGAATAAAGGAAGCAGTTCAGTTTGGGAATAAGGCCACAGATGGATGGTGAATAGCCCTCCCATAGGGAATAAAAGAGGAGCGAAAGGGGAGGGGTGTTTGAAGGAGACAGTTAGTTCATTCCTGCCTTCTTGCCAAGTATTGCGGCCTCTGGAAGATATCGGCCTGGCTACTCTCAAAGCCGGATAAAGGTCGGTAATTGTGAACTATCTTGAAAGACTGTGGGAGAGGAAAGACTTTGCTGGAGAGAAATTCACTGTAAATTTTACCGTATGTTTCAGAGTATAAGATGCATCGTTTTCCTTCAAAAAAGAGGCTGAAAATATGGGTGCGCCTTATACACTGAATACAGCATTTTTTGCCTCCTGAAACCCTGCCCCCTTCACCAAAATGATCGTGCATAGCTTTTAGGAGACTTTCAGAGTACTCCTGGGGGCTGGGGAGGGCAGAAATGAGCAATAAACAGGCCATTTTGGGGAGGTTTGCAGAGGGCAAAAACTTTTTTTTATTTGCCTCTTCAAAACCTTGGTGCATCTTATACTCTGAAAAATACGGTAAATAAAAGGGGATTATTGGGACGAGGATTTGGCTTCATGCTGCTGGGGAAGCCTAGAACAAACAAAGGAAGATAAAAGGAAATCAGCAATGCTCTACTATTAACATACTACCCTGAGTAAGTTGCTATTATAACTTTATTATTGTTGTTTTTTTCCTTCTGAATATGGCCCTGCAAACAGAAAGGGGAGAGAAGTGTCTAGAGGCCTGAAGATGGATTTTTAAGGCCTTTAATGATCACCATTTCTTCTGTTTAACCACGGCCTCAATAGACCTTGGAACAATCCTAGTCACAGGCATGGTTAGCTGTTCATTTTTATTATCGGCTTTATTCCCTTTTAATTGATTACGGAATAATGAGCCATACATTAAGGATCTCCATGCTTAATTTGTGATAATTAAAAATTATAATTACACTAAGCTTGAAATGGCTGTACAGGTGGTGAAAGGAAGAGAGCACAGGTTAACACACCTTTATTGAAATTATATTTGACCTCTTTGCTTTGAAAAAGGGATGGAAGCCATTTTCAAGAAACGTCCAGCTGAAAGATTTTCATTCCACCTCCAGGAGGAGAATATTGACAAAAATCACACTCTCATCTCCACAAAGGCTGGGAGAGAAGGGGGAAGAAGAAAAAAGGGGGGGGGAAGTCTGGGGGAGTTTGTTAAATCAACAGCTTGCAAAGTGATGATAATTTGAGTCTAGCAACTGCAAATTAGGTGCTATATCTCTTCTCAACCAAGCCGTACTTACACAAAAGCAGAACATTGGAAGAAAGAGCTCGTTGCCTTTGTTAAATTGAGCCTCGCAAATCAAGGCTTGCGGGCCAGAACTGGCGCGCCGGGTACTTAGATTTGGGCACCAGGGCTGCCGTGGAAACAGTGACGGACCAGCCTGCGACACCTCTACCAGTGAAAATGGAACTTGGCCCTCAGCATGTGGCTTTCCCGAGCTCCATTTTTGCTGGCAGAGGGCTGCAGGAGGCCATCGCAGCCGGAAACGGAACTCAGGAGCCTATTTTTGCTGACAGAGTGCTTGGGCTGCCACAGGCACCCCCTGGCACGAGTGATGTGGAGCAGGCCATGCCCACCCGGCCGCACTCACCCTGGCCCTCCAAGGTCACAACCCTGATGCAGCCCTCAATGAAATCAAGTTACACACCCCTAAATCATAGAGTGGGAAGAGCCCTGAAAGATCCCTCCCTCCCTCTTCCGTTCCCTTCCCTCTCCCCCTCTCTCCTCCTTCTCCTTCCTCCCTCCATCCCTCCTGCATGTTTTTGCTTCAAAGTTATCTAACTAGGATGGGTAGAATAGTAAATCTACCAATTACCTCCCAAAGACCTGTTAGATCACACAGGGTCGGCCTCCTATGGGTTCCGTCCACCAGCCAATGCCACCTGGCTACCACCCATGGGAGGGCCTTCTCTGTGGCAGCTCCGGCCCTTTGGAATGAACTCCCCACGGAGATCCGGACCCTCACCTCTCTCCAGGCCTTCCGGAAAGCCGTCAAAACCTGGCTGTGCCGGCAGGCCTGGGGTTGATGAGTTCCCCTCCCCTCTTGACCTGTATGGCTGTATGATTCTTGTTTATTTTAACCATGTGTAGTGTGTTTTATGTTCCCTTTCCCCCTCCGAGTTGTTCGCCGCCCTGAGTCCCTCCCGGAGAAGGGCGGCATACAAATAAACTAAATCTGAAATCTGAAATCTATGAATTTGTAGAAATAAAAGAAAATATTCTTTCTCCCTATCCCAGCTGTCTAACTTTTCTCAAACCTCATTATTTTCCCCAATCTTAAAAAAAAACAACACCTCAAATTCATGAATGGTTTCTGTATGTTGAGTTTCCCCTCCGTGTCCCTATTAACAGGGCTGCTGATTTCAATGGACCAAAGGCAATTGGGTAGGAATAAACACCGAGAAAGGATTAATACCCTAGTTGAGAATTTCCGAAGTTCTCTCTCTCATACACACACGCACCCGCCCCGTGTCAGTTCTCATTACCAACGATGAAAGAGAATTTGCTTCTGAAATTTCTTTCAAAGGACAAGTTCACTTCAGAAACGCTTTCATGGATGGAGGATGCTGTTGTCGTGCCAATGTGATGCACACACACAAAAAACCCTACACGGTGCTGTGATTGCACTGTGGCGACTGCCATCTTTATGCTTTGCATCGTACGCAGGGACACCTCCGCGATGTGGTGAAAGGGCAGAGGGGCTGGAAGAAGGAATAACCAGCTCAGTGTAAAACCTGAAGTTCGAATAGAGATAGTCCTTGACTTACGACCATAATGGAGCCTGAGCTTTTCCTGTTGAGTTTTGGCCTGTTTTAGGAACTTTTGTGCCACCGTTCTTAAGTGAAGCACTGCAGTTGTTAAGCACGCACTCACATTTACGAACTGGTAGCGAAGGTAAATGAATGAACCACCCCTGCAAAACACACAGACACACACAGACACAGACACAGACACACACACACACACCATTATAATTTTAGTCATTGTCTATCCACTGCAGGATGAAGGGCTCTTCTGCGTTTTTCCAACCAACACAGTTCTGAGCCTGCAATATTTGCTAAACATATATACCATATTGTTTGGAGTATAAGACACACTGGAGTATAAGACATACCAAGATTTTGAAGAGGCAAATTAAAAAAAAAGTTTTTGCACTGTGCAGACCTCCCAAAAATGACCATTTTTTCACTATTTGTGCCCTTCCCAGCCTCCAGCAGCACCCTGGAAGCCTCCTAAAGGTTATGCACAGCTATTTTTGCAAAGGGGGCAGGATTTCAGGAGGCCAAAAATGCTGTATTCAGTGTATAAGATGCACCCAGATTTTCACCCTCTTTTGAGGGAAAAGGGTGCTTCTTATACTCCGAAACATACGGTACATAGAAATCTAATGAATAAATAATTATTATTCCCCCTCTCTTCCCCTTCGTTCCTGGCTGAATGAATTTGAGAAAAATTACAGAAATAACTGCAAAAGTGTTGTCATGTCCTCCTTCCCACCAGTCCTCAAAAGATATCCATACAGAAGGCAAAGCATATGAAACTTGTTTTGGAGGCTAAAACCAGTGGTGAGGTCCTACCAGTTTGAACCATTTCAGTCGAACCGGTAGTGGTTTGATGGCCTGGGTCGCTGGAACCGGCAGCAACCCAGGCCTGCCACACCCCAGAACCGGTTCCCCGAGTGGCGCCATAGGCAGTGCCATCTTGTTTTTCCTTCTGCACATGCACAGAACAATTTTTATTGCACTGCACATGTGCACGCACACGAAGTAGCCATGAGCGAACTGGCAGCAGTGACTGCCGTAACCCATCCTTGGCTAAAACATACCTATGAAGAAAGATTGCAGGAATGGAGTATATCTAGTTTAATGAAAAGAAGGACTAGGGGAGACATGATAGCAGTCTTCCAATATCTCAGGGGCTGCCACAAAGAAGAGGGAGTCAAGCTATTCTCCAAGGCACCTGAGGGCAGAAGAAGAAGCAATGGGTGGAAACTAATCAAGGAGAGAAGCAACCAAGAACTAAGGAGAAATTTCCTGATAGTTAGAACAATTAATCAGTGGAACAACTTGCCTCCAGAAGTTGTGGGTGCTCCAACACTGGAAGTTTTTAAGAAGAGATTTGACGACCTGTGTCTGAAGTGGTGTAGGGTTTCCTGCCTAAGCAGTGGGTTGGACTAGAAGACCTCCAAGGTTCCTTCCAACTCTGTTGTTCTGTTATTCCTTTCTTTCCTCTTTCTTCCTTGCTCTTCCTGGAAATATCTCTGCTAGGGAACACTGTAAAAGGACAGCAATGGAAAATTAAGACCTTTGTTTCATGTGCAAACCTGCCATAACAAAGAGAGGGGTAGGAAGCTTGGCCATTCCACCTTTGTCTCCAAGGGGCTGCCGTGTATCCTAGCCGAGAGACCATCTCTCCAGAGATGTCATTAGAGAAACTCTGGAGAGAAACTAATATGGACTGTTGGTTGAGTCTGTTCAAAGAAGAGATGACATTTTTGGCCAGATGTTAGGATCGAAGGACTTTTGAGCAAGGAGCAAACAAAGACGCAGATGGAGTTGGGAGGGCAAATAAATTAGATGGAAGCACATTTCATTTTTAAGTGGGAGTTGTCGTTTTTCAAAATGTGGACAGCTCGAAGATGTGTTTCTTGCCAATAAAAAAGGAAACACGAGTTATCGTTGGGTCACATAAATAAGTCTTGTTCTGCCTCATTCCTTATTATGTATGATTTAATTTACAAGTAAGGGCCATATCTATAATTATTTATCGGGATATGTGCCCTCCCAGAATTTAAAATCATCACCTTGCTAAGAAATAAATATTATTCCCCAGCTCACATTCCTGCTCGTAACATCATTTTAATCAAAATCCAATCAGTATTGGAGAAATATATCCATCCATTCTTTCATTATGTCTTTTACTCTGCCTTCTCGAAATCTGCTAGGATATAAACTATTAATCATGCTTCAGTACTTTCCCCCCAAACATTTATTGACGATCAATCTTTCAGTTTCCCCTTGCTGAGCTATCAGATATGTTGCACCTATTAATAAATGTGTTATTAATTCAGTTTCCTTTGGAGTGCCAAGCTTTTTAAAAAAAAGCTAAGAACATATTTCTTTTGTACCAATGGAAAGATATCCAGTTTTGCTATCATTTGACCCCAGTATGTCTGTGCAGAGAATGGGAAGAAGTAGGTGGAATGGGACAATTCGCTACAGCCAGCTTGCTTCAGCTGACTCTCCATGGTCAACTCGCGATGGCCAATTGGCCATGGCCAACTCATCACAGCCAACTTGTCATGAGACACCTCGCTGTGGGGACAACTCAACAATTTAATTTAATTGTTTAAAAGAATTAAACGTTATTTTAACTTTTGTCATTCACATTTCATTTTGTCCCTTCTTTGGCATCCTTTCTTTAATTATTCTGATCCACTATTTCTTTGATATTAGTGTAATTCTTGCCTGCAGCAAGTTGGCTTCTGATGAGTTGGCTGTGGCGGGTTGGCCATGGCGAATTGTCCCGTGGTGAGTTGGCCAGGACGAATTGGCCTGTGATGAGTTGGCCATGGCGAGTTGGCCATGGCAAATTGTCCCATGGTGAGATAGCCATGGTGAGTTGGCCTGTGGTGAATTGGCCATGGCTGGTTGGCCTGTGATGAGTTGGCTGCGGCGAGTTGGCCATGGTGAATTGTCCCATGGTGAGTTGGCCATGGCAAGTTGGCCTGTGATGAGTTGGCTCTGGCGAGTTGGCTGTGACGAATTGTCCCATGGTGAGTTGGCCATGGTGACTAGGCCTGGCAAGTTGGCCAAGGCAAATTGTCCCATGGTTAGATGGACATGGTTAGATGGACATGGTTAGATGGACATGGTGAGTTGGTCATGGCGAATTGTCCCGTGGTGAGTTGCCATTGCAAGTTGGCCTGTGATGAGCTGGCCATGGCGACTAGGCCTGTGATGAGTTGGATGTGGCAAGTTGGCCATGGCAAATTGTCCCGTGGTGAGATGGCCATGGTGAGTTGACCATAGTGAGTTAGCCATGGTGAGTTGGCCTGTGATGAGTTGCCCATAGCAAGTTGGTCATGGTGAATTGTCCCGTGGTGAGTTGCCATTGCAAGTTGGCCTGTGATGAGCTGGCCATGGCGAGTTGGCCTGTGATGAGTTGGCTGTGGCAAGTTGGCCATGGCAAATTGTCCTGTGGTGAGATGGCCATGGTGAGTTGACCATAGTGAGTTAGCCATGGTGAGTTGGCCTGTGATGAGTTGCCCATAGCAAGTTGGTCATGCTGAATTGTCCCATGGTGAGTTGCCATTGCAAGTTGGCCTGTGATGAGCTGGCCATGGCGACTAGGCCTGTGATGAGTTGGCTGTGGCAAGTTGGCCATAGCAAATTGTCCCGTGGTGAGATGGCCATGGTGAGTTGACCATAGTGAGTTAGCCATGGTGAGTTGGCCTGTGATGAGTTGCCCATAGCAAGTTGGTCATGGTGAATTGTCCCATGGTGAGTTGCCATTGCAAGTTGGCCTGTGATGAGCTGGCCATGGCGAGTTGGCCTGTGGTGAGCTGGCCATGGCGAGTTGGCCTGTGGTGAGCTGGCCATGGCGAGTTGGCCTGTGGTGAGTTGCCCATGGCGAATTGGCCTGTGGTGAGTTGACCATGGCGAGTTGGCCTGTGATGAGTTGCCCATGGCGAGCTTGTCATAGACCTATAGTAAGAGCCAGGGAGGGTCTACAGCTGAGGAGAATAGATTTCTCCTGCAGAAATGCTTGCTTGGCCATGGAAGCTCTACTTTGGATCAGATTTTCTCTTGGCCTAGCCTGCATAACTGGCTTGTTTTATGAGGATGGATTTTTGGGAGTCTACAGTGTAAGCAACCTTCAGAATGAGCAAGGGGGGCGGAACGGAGCAAAGGAATGAAGATGAGTTTTAGAGTTTTTAGAGTTTTTATTTCATTTGTATGCCGCCCTTTTCCCTAAGGGGACTCAGGGCAGCTCACAACTCAAAAGGGGAAGGGGGGATACAGACAGTTTAACAACAACACAAAACAATACATAGTTAAAAAGCGCAACAATCATACCATTCGAGATAGGGGCAGCGAATCTTTAGCCCCAGGCCTGTCGGAACAGCCAGGTTTTAAGGGCTATGCAGAAGGCCTGGAGAGTGGTGAGGGTACGAATCTCCACGGGGAGTTCGTTCCAGAGGGTCGGAGCAGCCACAGAGAAGGCTCTCCTCCGGGTAGTCGCCAGTCGACACTGGCCGGCGGATGGAATTCGGAGGAGGCCTAGTCTGTGGGATCTAATTGGTCTAGTGGAGGTAATTGGCAGTAGGCAGTCTCTATGAGAACTGCAAGTTCACTTTGAGGCTTCAGTTTGGGTTTGATGGACGCATCTGGATCATTTTTCTTGGCAACAACGTGCAAGGAAAAATGTTTCTTTCTGTAAGCCTCAAATCTCTGTGTATTCTATTTCAATGGCTGGTCTTATGTTCCAATATTGTGAAAGAGGGAGAAACACTTATTATTAGAAACATTATTGTTGTACATGTGATCTTATCTAATTCTATTGTATTTTTTTGTTACCATCTTTTGTTCTAAGCTACAGATCCCCAGTTGCTTCCAAAAATCTTGACTGCATCTGAACTTTTCATGTCAGTGTGAGGATGATGCCATTGCCTTTTTCTCCAGCTTTGGGAGTTTTAGATGGCATAAATGCTTCAAACAAACAAGTCAATCAACAGTGAAATGTTTTGGTGGTCTCTCAACCAGGTTTTAAACACATCTGACTTTGCTTAGCTTTCTGAAACCGGTCAAAGCTGGTATGTGCTGCCACCTAGCCAGTCTCAGGCAAAAAAAAAAAAAGGATATAAAATTGAAGAAAGAACGGGATGATTTCTTGCAGAGAAATCTTCCTTGTCTCATCTGATAGTTTCTCCAAAATTAGTTCTAATAGAATACCAGAGTTGGAAGAGATCTTGGAGATCTTCTACTCCAGTGATGGTGAACCTTTTTGTAAAGGCGTGCCAAAATTGTGTGTGCACGTGCTATCACGTGTCCATGCCCACACCTACAATTCAATGCGCCCCACCCACCCACCCACGCATGCACACGCTAAATATCTGTTGTGTTTTTTTAATTATGTATTGTCTTATATGTTAAAAGTTTGTCTCCCCCCTCCCCTTTTGGTTGTGAGCCGCCCTGAGTCCCCCCAGGGAAAAGGGCGGCATACAAATAAACTTCAAATCAAAATCAAATCAATCTGGGGGGAGTTTTCATTCTCCCCGGGTTCTGGAGACTTTCCTAAAGCCTGGGGAGGGTGAAAAACAGGCCAACAAGAAGTTCAGAACTGGAAGTTCAGAAATGTTCTGTTTCCGGCTTCTGGAGGGCCTCGGGTTCGGGGGACTGGGAGAGGCCGTTTTTGCCCTCCTCGGGCTCTGGAGGCGTTCCTGAAGCCTGGGGAGAGCGTAAATAGCCTCCCCGGGCCCCACTGGAAGGCAGAAAATCAGCTGGCATGCCAGAGCTGATGGCTTGCGTGCCAGAAAATATGATGCCATAGGTTCGTCATCACGGTTCTAGTCCAACACCACCACCACCACCACCACCACCCCAGTGCACAAGAGACTCTATACCAGGGATGTCAAACTTGATTTCATTAAGGGCCACATCAGGCTTGGGTTTGACCTCGAGGGGCTGCGGGGGAAATAGCCAGGATGGGTGAGACCAGGCTCCATTTTTGGCTGTGATGGCCTCCTGCAGCCCTCTGCCAGCGAAAATGAAGCTTGAGAAGGTGGTGGCAGCCAAAAATGGAGCCCAGGTGGACTGCGTGAAGGGTCCATTTTCACTGGAAGAGGAGTGTAGGAGGCTGTTGTGGCCGAAATCGGAGCTTTAACGAGTGATGTCAAACACTGTAAACTGTTTAAAAGCACTGTGAAGCGCTACATACAGTAAGTCGAAGTTGCTATTGCTATTGTTGTCTTGCAGTTGCAAACTCTACTGCATCAGTTTATGGAAACTGAGAGTAGAGATTATCAGGCCTCTCTATTCTCAATTTACTTTTAATGCATTTTCCACCAAGGAAATAACCATATCCCCAGCCTTGTGTTCTTTGTGGAGCTGAGGTCCTAACCTTACACCAAGAAAAGGGGAGAACAGCATTCATATAACAATCAATGGTGAGGATAGCTATTCAAAGATAAAGGGAAGTGTTGGCTCAGTGGCTAAGACACTGAGCTTGTCGATCAGAAAGGTGGGCAGTTCACCAGTTCGAATCCCTAGCGCCGTGTAACAGAATGAGCTCCTGTTACTTGTCCCAGCTTCTGCCAACCTAGCAGTTCAAAAGCAGGTAAAAATGCAAGTAGAAAAATAGGAACCATCTTTGGTGGGAAGGTAACAGCGCTCCGTGCGTCTTCGGCGTTTAGACATGCCGGCCACATGACCACGGAGACCTGTTTGGACAGTGTTGGCTCTTCGGCTTTGAACCGGAGATGAGCACCGCCCCCTAGAGTCGGGAACGACTAGCACACATGTCCGAGGGGACCTTAAAAGAGCCGAGGTGGCACAGTGGTTAGAGTGCAGTACTGCAGGCCACTTCAGCTGACTGTTATCTGCAATTCAGCGGTTCTAATCTCACCGGCTCAAGGTTGACTCAGCCTTCCATCCTTCCGAGGTGGGTGAAATGAGGACCCAGACTGTGGGGGCGATATGCTGACTCTAAACTGCTTAGAGAGGGCTGAAAGCCCTATGAAGCGGTATATAAGTCTAACTGCTATTGCTATTGCTATTTACCTTTACCTATTCAAAGATAATCTGGTAGAATTCTCTTCTGATCAACTCTGACTTGGCTTTGCCTTCCTGGTCAGTTTTCTGCTCTTTACATAGCAGAAGCCATTTTTCTTTGCCCTAACAAGGAAGGCAGAGATCTCAGCTGTCAGTTTACAGAGCACTTTCTGTTATCACACGGGGAGTTATTTTGCAAAGGCAGCAATGCCTTTTGCCACTCAGGCATGGATTTGTGTCAAAAGCTTGGCCTTCATCCCTGCAGGGAGTTGGGTTTTCAGCAGAGAGCAAGGGAGAGAGCTCCGCTGTTTTGTGCAGACATGCTGTTGCCTTGTCATCCACCCCTGGGGAACAGCAAACGTTCAGCTGGTGGACATCTCTGGAGGGTAGCTGATATTACAGGAAGCAGGTGAGAAAGAAACAGAATGGAGAATACGGTTGTCACTGTGGGTGCATTTCTCAGCTGTCAGGTTCAGGTGGTGGTGGTGGTGGTCTGGGAAACCCATCCGAAATTCGAAAGGTCAGAGAGCTTTTGAGTCCCAACATCGTGACAAACTAACAGGTGATGTGTCTGTGAGTCCAAACGATTCACAGACTGAATCCACTGCGATGTTTTCTCAGGCCTTTCCCAGCATCCCAGCTGTCAAGCAAGGCCCAGTCTTGAGTCCTGGGAGGAAGACGATCGAGACACCAAGTATGGTGGTTGATCCTCGTCCCTCGTCAAGTGGAAGCCGCAGGATTTAGTCCCACTCCTGCTGCTATTCACCCGGACACCTGAGGCTGCTGCCTTCCTGATGGCACTTCACGGTCCTAGTCTGCGCTGACCAGTCTTCATCTTGCCTGTTCTGACCCAGCTCCCCAAACACGACAAACCCTCTGACGTGAACTCAAAATATTCCTTTATTAGGAATGCCGGCAGCCCCGGCAAAAGGTTTCTCTCACAGGCTAACAAGTCCATCCCGCTGGAAGATGAATTGTTGTCTGCCACACCTATTCATCTCCTCCCCCTGCCTTTTATCCCCAGAGCTAGGGTGAGGTTTTGCTAGCAGCGGTGGCTCTTCCATCCCCAGGATCAGCCCACAGATTTCCACTGCTCTCCTCTCCTCTGCCTTCTGTGCTTTTGTGCATCAGGCACTGGACCCAGCTGTTCCTCCTCTTCTTCATCAGACACCACCGGACCTGGGGGGCTGTTGACTGTCCATTTGAGGGCTGATAGATGATCCAGGCTCTACCTCTGTCTCTCTCTCTCTCTCTTCCAACTCCATTCCCTCTTTCCCCTCAGAGTTTCTCAGGTTGTCCTGATGCTGACCCTGACTCCCATGCCTGCTCCTCCTCTGATTCGGATGCTGGTGGGGCCTGCAGCCAACAGGCCACAACACTGTCCCCAGTCTCAGCCTCAAGATGGAGGCTGCAGCCAGATGCTCTCCTCTTATACTGCTGTGTCTTCTTAGTTATGGCATTCTTCAGCCCCCGTCAGGTAGCTAGAATCATATGGCCTAGATGGGATCTTGGAGATCTTCTGGTCCAATCCCCTGCTCAAGGCAGAAGGCCTTATATCACCCAAGACAAATGGTTGTCCAATCTTTTCTTGAAAACCTCCAGTGATGGAGCTGTCAACATTCCAATGGACGAATCCAACTAAAGCAGGCACAGTCAAGACGGTCCAATCTCTGAATGCAAACTTTATTGAGTACATCATTTCGGTACTGATGAGGGCAAAACCAGATCTAGCTAATTCTCGCACAACCCACATAATTAAAGTATAGGATTCTCCCTCCCCCTATTAGTCCAGGTCACATTGTCCAATTGAATGTCATTGTATTGTTATGAGAAAAAGTCTTTGGCTTTGGCAAACACCTGTCATACTGTCCTTGGCTCCCACACATGTCTTCTTGATGTCTGGAGCCTACATTCCATCTCCCTTTCCCCGCCTCCGGTTTGTTGGCAAGCAGAGAAGCAATAATGGTTGCGACAGTAAAAGTGTGCTTCGGATTAGACAGGAACACTTACAACTCTGGGAAGCAAGCTGTTTCACTGATTGTTAGGAGATTCTTCCTAACAGGTTAAATTTCCAGGTTAAATCTCCCTCTGAGGAGCTTCCACCCATTGCTTCTTGTCCTGTCCTCGGGTGCTTTAGGGGAATTAATCGACTCCCAAGTCTTCCCTTTGGCAGCCCTTCCAATACTGAAATCCTGCTATCATGTCTCCCAGGAGCCACCTTCTCTTCATTAGGCTAAACATACCTAGCTTTCTTAGCCATTCGTCATATGGCTCCAGGCCCCTTATCTTCATTGTTGCTCTTTTCTGCACTCTTTTGGGGCCTCAGCCTTTGCTTTGTATTGCGTCCAGAATTGGCACAGTATTCCAAATACACCTCCAGCCAACAGAGTCAGCTGATCATGGTGCTCTGACACCGCTGAGGTCAAAATCACTCTCTGTGGAACCCCTGACGCAGGGACACCCCAGCTGTGGAGGAGCTTCTTAACAATCATGTAACAATAAAAGGTGGCTCAGTGGCTAAGACGCTGAGCTTGTCGATCAGAAAGGTCGGCAGTTTGGGGGGTTCGAATCCCTAGCGCCACGTAACGGAGTGAGCTCCCGTTATTTGTCCCAGCTTCTGCCAACCTAGCAGTTTGAAAGCATGTAAAAATGCAAGTAGAAAAATAAGGATCACCTTTCATGGGAAGGTAACAGCGCCTTTGGCGTTTGGACATGCCGGCCACATGACCACTGAGTCGTCTTCAGACAGTGCTGGCTCTTCGGCTTTGAAATGGTGATGAGCACCGTCCCCTAGAGTCGGGAACGACTAGCACATATGTACGAGGGGAACCTTTACCTTTATCTTTTTAACAATAAAAGTGATGTATTTAACAAACATGGCAAAGAAGGTAGTAAAATCAGGCATGTCTCACTTAATAAGTGAGCCAAAGAGCCAAGGTGGCGCAGTGGTTAAATGCAGCACTGCAGGCTACTGCTAGATCAGCAGGTCAGCGGTTCAAATCTCACCAGCTCAGGGTTGACTCAGCCTTCCATCCTTCCAAGGTGGGTAAAATGAGGACCCAGATTGTTGGGGGCAATATGCTGACTCTCTGTAAACCGCTTAGAGAGGCCTGAAAGGCCTATGAAGCGGTATATAAGTCCACTGCTATTGCTATTGCTAACTTAATAATGGCTTTGCTTGGCATTGGAAATTCTGATCCCAATACCTATATGGCATCCCTTCCTGACTACAGCATTTTCCAGTGGGGGAAAAAATAAGAATGGAAGGGAATCCTCATGCTCTTTACAGGGGTTTTATAGGATTTAAAGAAAAGGGTGACCTCCTTAACTCATGCAGGATCCCTTTCCTTAGCAAGTCGCCAAACCATGCTTGTGGTCTTGCTGAATTAGTTCAACAATTAAGTCTACTCCTGTCATCTGGTTTTGGTGAACTGGCCTCCTCCCTTTGGCTTTGAAACGGTGCCCATTCGCAGGATGTCCACAAGGGGGCAGAGCTACCCTTTGACTTCTAACCCCTACGAGCAAACGATCAGGGAATCCTTTAGGAATCCTTTAGCCTAACCATAGAAATGGGTGGCATTCTAGGAGGAGAGAGTCTATGGTGGTGAAAAATCAAGAGGATTGTGGTCACACTTTTTCTAACTGACCGATTTTATTAAAGGGGCATAAAACTTTTGTGAACGGCAGCTCTCTGCGTCCAATGAATAAAGCGGCTAGGTGGATGTAGGGTTTAAATTGGGGTTTGATGGGAGGGAAGGGAAAGCTGGTGGGTTATGTGGATGAAATCTGCAGAGACAGATTGCAAATACCTGATCAATTAACAATTGTCTTATCAAGGAATTAACAATTATGTGTTTAAAGCAGAGGTAGGATTCGCTTAGCTTCCCTACTTCCCTTCGCAAATGTGAGCACAAGCATGCACGCCTCATCTGCACATGTGTACCGTCTTCTGTGCATGCGCAGTGTTCGCACATTATGTTGGGGCAGGTTGGCGGAGCCTCCTGCAGCCGCCGCCACTACCAATTTGTCTGAACTGGAGAGAACCGACTGAATACTACCTCTGGTTTAAAGTCCATTCGGTTCCACCACAAAACCGCGTTCGACTAAACCACGTAGCTGACGTCATCAACAGGGCGACAACAGCGCGGAGACAGAAGCATGCTGTAAACGCTAAACCTAACATTAACCCCTAAACCTAAACCTAACCCCCCTAAATCTAATCCTAAACCTAACCCTAAACCTAACCCTTAACCTAACCCTAACCCTAACCCTAACCCTTAACCTAACCCTAAACCTAAACCTAACCCTAACCCTTAACCTAACCCTAAACCTAACCCTAAAGCTAACCCTAAACCTAACCCTTACCTTACGTTGAATCGGCTTGCTTTCAAAGCGCTATTTAAAGCGCCCTTCTTTCTCCGCGCTCGCTGTTGTCGCCCTGTTGATGACGTCAGCGACGCGGTTTAATCGGGCGCGGCTTAGTCGAGCGCGGTTTGGTCGTGCCACAGTCCATTCTACTTGTGGAGACCTCTGAAATGGCTTGAAGCATTTTGGTGTAGGTGAGGTTAGCAGCTTGTCATGCAGTAATGGAGTTAACATCCCATTTCTTGCAAAACAATGACTTTTTGATCTGCAGTGTTCCTCAACCCTGGCAGCTTTAAGCTGGTGTGGGCTTCAGTTCTCACAGATCCCTGGCCAGCAGGCTGGGAGGTTCTTGTAATTTGTCTCGCCTATAACCCCGTCTGCATCACCAACCTGTCCTTTTCGGTCTTCCCTGCCTCATCCCAATTTAAATCCTACATCAATCTAGGCATCCGAGGAAGTGAGCTGCAGTCATAAAAGTTTATGCCTTTTAATAAAGTTCCTAGAATTGGTGCCAGCCAAATTACATTTGTTAGCTCTTTCCTCTAATGCTTCTAATAGACATGATGTCCTTGCTTGCTTGCTTGCTTGCTTGCTTGCTTGCTTGCTTGCTTGCTTGCTTGCTTGCTTGCTTGCTTGCTTGCTTGCTTGCTTCCTTCCTTCCTTCCTTCCTTCCTTCCTTCCTTCCTTCCTTCCTTCCTTCCTTCCTTCCTTCCTTCCTTCCTTCTTTGGAAAGAAATGTCCTTCTGGGTTCGGCTCCAAGTGGGGAAAAAGACACTGGAGACATGGAGGCTGCTTGGAAAGATGGTTTATTGTTGGACAGGGCCACATGACTTGAGCCCTGAACAGAAGAGGTGATCACATGCTTCAATTTTGGTGGAGAAAAGAGAAGGAAAGACTGAGGTGCTGAGTCCCTGGTTTTATGCCCTCTCTGGCCTTTGATCTTGAGCTTGTATTCTGATTGGTTGTCAGACTCCCATGGGGCCATGCAGAGGCAACTCTCTAGGCTGCGTTTTGAATCCAGGCTTGGTTGAGTTCTCAGATGCCATGTGGTGAGCCAATATTATCATGCCTTAACCCATTCCCCTGGAGCTGAAGTGGAGAACTCTTTATTATGTAAAGGGACTAACTTGGCCTTAATGGCCCATTGACAAAGCGGGTGGGGGCAGTAAGCTACAGGCAGCTATTCTGTCTTTTAAAACATGTTTCTTCCTTTTCACATCTAGAGAAATATTCTGCCTTTTCAATATTTTCTAGGATATTTCATTTTTCTGGGAGAGGGCTGGGTGATAACTTCCTACACTTCCTTCCTTCCTCCCTCCCTCTGTCCCTCCTTCTCTCTTCTCCCTTCCTTCCATCAGAAACAGTAGAAAACATGCCATAAACTAGATTTTATCAGCATCTAATTTGCTGTACTGCAGTGCTCTGTAATTTGATATATCTTCTCCGTACTTTAGGACCTCTTACATCCATCTAATGCCCCTACCCTTTCTTTTGGACACTCTCTGTCTCTATATCATCATAATCATTTTAGCTATTATCAACTGCAGGATAGCAATAGTACTTAGACTTATATACCACTTCACAGTGCTTTACAGCCCCTCTCTAAGCGATTTACAGAGTCAGCCTATTGCCCCCAACAATGTGGGTCTTCATTTTACCCACTTTGGAAGGATGGAAGGCTGAGTCAACCCTGATCCTTGTGAGATTCGAACTGCCAAATCGCAGGCAGCCAGCAGTCAGCAGAAATAGCCTGCAGGGCTGCAGTCTAACCAACGTGCCACCGGGGCTCTTCCACGTTTCTAACAAATGCGATCCTGATTTATCATAGTTATTGTCTATCCAGGATGAAGGCTGCTTCCTCATGTTTCCAACCAATACAGTCCTGAGCTTTCTTTTGCCAATTTGGCTGGCAATAGGTACTTGCTGATGTCATTGATCCGTCTTATTTTAGGTCTCTTTTGTGGATGCTTCTTATGTAGTGGGATCCATTTTATGACTGCCTTGGTCCACCTGGCATCAGTTCCTCTTGCTATGGGACCAGCCCATTTCCATTTCAGTTCTTTTACTCTCTTAAAAATATCACCAAGAGAGAGTGTTGTGTTGGGTCAGTGCAATGAGCATGTGGTTGAATGATGAATGAGCATGTGCTTATACAATGAATAAGGCTGCACTGTTCATTTTGAGTTCACTTTTCTGCTAAGGCGTTAGCTACCACTCTTCATGTTTTATTACTGTTTATTTTTTTTAGTAATGCTTAACATTCCTCTGGTTGCCAGTATCTGCTTTATTTTCCTTGGTATTAAAAATATGAAGGTGCTCTTAAGTTAAACACAACTCCCGGAGACTAGGTGGACAGTTTTTTTTAGAATAGAATAGAATAGAATTTTATTATTTGTATGCCACCCTTCTCCGGGAGGACTCAGGGCGGCAAACAATTCAAATGGGGGAAAAGGGGAACATAAAAACAAAATACAAATAATAAAAATAGGCAACAGTCGCACAACCATACATGTCGAGAGAGGAGGGAACTCATTACCTCCAGGCCTGCCGGCAAAGCCAGGTTTTAATGGCTTTTCGGAAGGCCTGGAGAGAGGTGAGGGTCCGAATCCCTGCGGGGAGTTCATTCCAGAGGGCCGGAGCTGCCACAGAGAAGGCCCTCCCCCGGGTAATAGCCAGATGGCATTGGCTGGTAGATGGCACCCGGAGGAGGCCAACCCTGTGAGATCTAATGGGTCTGTGGGAGGTAATTGGCAGCAGGCGGTCTCTCAGGTACCCAGAACAGTGATGGCGAATCTTTTTTGGCTCATGTGCCAAAAGTGGGGGTGGGGAGGCAGTGCAGGGGGGTCATGCGCAAGCATGCCACACCCATAATGCTGTGCATACAACCACAGTGTGCATGCACACACTACCACGGTACGCATGTGCGCACGACAAGCGCTCCCCAAATTTTTGGTGTGCTTTTTTCGCCCTCCCCAGGCTCCAGAGGCTTTATAGGAGCCTGGGGAGAGCAAAAACAGCCTCCCCTTCCCCCCGGAGGCCCTCCGGAGGCTTCAGGAGCTTCCTTGAAGCCTCCGGAGTGTGAAAAACCAGCCCTTTGGGTAAACCGGAAGTTCAGGAACAGACTTCCGGTTTGCCCATAGGGCCGTTTTTTATTTATTTATTTTATTTGCAAAAGTGATATGCCGCCCAATCCCGAAGGACTCCGGGCCTTTTTTTGTCCTCCAGAGCCTTCAGGGAAGCCTCCTGAGGGCTCCTGAATGCTCCGGAGAGCTAAAACCAGCCCTACGAGCAACCCGGAAGTGACTTCTGGGTTGCTCGTAGTGTCATTTTTTTGCCCTCCGGAGCCTTCAAAGAAGCCTCCTGAGGGCCCCTGAACGCTCTGGAGGGCTAAAACTGGCCCTACTAGCAAACTGGAAGTCCATTCCTGAACTTCTGGTTTGCCCGTAGGGCTGGTTTTTTGCGCTTCGGAGGCTTCAGGGAAGCCACCGGAGGGCAAAAAATGGCCTCAAAAGAAGGCCGAAGTCAGCTGGCCAGCGCACCTTGTGTACCCTGACAAATGGCTCTGCGTGCCACATGTGGCACACGTGCCATAGGTTCGCCATCATGACTCTAGAGCAGTGTTTCTCAACCTTGGCAACTTGAAGATGTCCGGACTTCAACTCCCAGAATTCCCCAGCCAGCGAATGCTGGCTGGGGAATTCTGGGAGTTGAAGTCCGGGCATCTTCAAGTTGCCAAGGTTGAGAAACACTGCTCTAGAGGTTGTGGGTGTTCCAACACTAGAGGTTTTAAAGAAAAAAACTGAACAGCCACTTGTCTGAAATGGTATAGGGCAGTGTTGGAGAACTTTTTCGGCACCGAGTGCTGAAATGGGAGCACGCATGCATGCGTGCCAAAAACCAGAAGAGCAGCTGCCCAGCACGCATGCGCGTGCCAGGAAGATGATCTTCTGGTTTTCGGTACATGCACGCACACAGGCCAGTTGGTCTTTCCACCCGCATGTGTGCCAGGAACCGGAAGACCAGGTGACTGGTGCACATGTGCGTGCCGGAAACTGGAAGAGCAATGGGCGACAGCTCATGTGCTCGCAGAGATGACTTTGCGTGCCATAGGTTCGCGATCACGGCCTGCACCAATTCACACGTGCCATAGGTTTGCCATCACGGGTATAGGGTCTCCTACCTGAGCAGAGGGTTGGACTAGAATGAATGATGGGAGCTTAGTCCCAAAGCATAGTCTCCAATGGCCTGAATTGTGAAAAAGTTGAAAAGGACAATATGTCCCACTCTATACCTTGCTCTTCTTAATAATCTGCCCATGTTTTTCAGTCCACACAAGCATTTATCTTCTGCCTGCCTCTTAATTTAGGAATACTGAAAATTATTTTGCACCACATTAGTCTTTTCTTGGTGACTTGTTTGGAAAGAGATGAGAGGCGATGATGTCCTTCTTTATTTACAATCTATTATTTGGGTGAATGTACACATGCATGAATAAAAGCCCGCAAGCATAAGAATCAATTGTTTTTCTAGACAAATAGCTCGGGTGCGCATGTGAGAGAGGCAGAGAGAAAGAGGGAGCACTTATGTAAGAGAGAAGTGCAATCTATTATCCCTGTATTAATATTTCATAGGCAAGAAGGTCAAAATCTGCATTTAAATGGAAATATTGTTTGAAAAAGCAGAACCTCCCATTTCGAGTTGCTGAACCTTGTCTTTGGTCTGAAGAACCGAAGGCTTGAACTGCTGGGATTGTAAAAGGCATAGGGCATCAAGTGGCGACTGGCAGAGGAAGTTGTCAGGTAAAAGTGTTACCCGTTTGCCTCCCTCGGTGGCATTAACACAAAGGTTTGTTTTCCGATCCGCTTTTAAATTTCAAAGTATTTTTTGAATGGTGTGAAAGGAGCAGCTGGAGTGAAGCAGGGATCTGGGCCTGGTTTAGAAATTTTAGAATCTCAGGATTCAAGGCCTTCTCAAATACAGATAGGCCTCGACTTAGCACCCTCTGCTCGAGAGAAGTTCCCTGAGGATGGGCTCTAGCATGAGTCTGTGAACTTGGAAGGTTTAAACTTTAGAACTTAGAAGAATGTTACTGTCACTTTAAATGTACACTAATCGGCATACATTAAAATGAAGTTTTGTTGCATACAGCTCTTGAAGGGTCATCTCATCCATCCATCCATCCACCCACCCACCCACCCACCCACCCACCCACCCACCTACCTACCTACCTACCTACCTACCTACCTACCTACTTCCTACCTATCTACTTCCTACCTACCGTGTCTGTCTGTCTGCCTGCCTGCCTGCCTGCCTGCCATCTATCTATCTATCTATCTATCTATCTATCTATCTATCTATCTATCTATCTATCTATCTATCTATCTATCTATCTATCTATCTATCATCTCTTCTATCCATCCATGTGTCCATCTGTCCATCCATCTATATACGGTGTCTGTCTGTCTGTCTGTCTGTCTATCTTCATTCCTTCCTTCCTTCCATCCATCCATCCACCCACCCACCCACCCATCCATCCATCCATCCATCCATCCATTATTATTATCATCATCATCTATCTACCTACCTACCATGTCTACCTGTCTGTCTCTATCTATCCACCCACCCATCCATCCATGCACCCATCCATATCTCCCATCCATCCATTTGTACGTCCGTCCATCCATCCATCTATCTACAGTATCTATTGATCTATCGATCTATCGATCTCTCTCTTTCTCATCCATCCATCCATATCTTCCATCCATCCATTTGTCTGTCTGTCCGTTCATCCATCTATCTACAGTGTCTATCCATCTATCGATCTATCAATCTATCGATCACTCTCTCTCCCACCCATCCATCCATCCATCCATCCATCCATCCATCCATCCATCCATCCATCATCTACCTACCTACACTGTCTGTCTGTCTGTCTGTCTCTCTGTCATGTAAATAGCCACATACCCACATATATTATACGACACAGAGAAACAGCACAGCCTAGTTTCTCTGGTCCCAGTGACCAACTCAGATGGTATCCTGCAACATTATCCTACGACACGTGTATTCACCTTCATTCGTGAAAATATGGATGCTTGGCATGTATTTATGCTGGTTGCAGTGTCCCAGCATCATGTGATCATCTTTTGTGACCTTCGGACAAGCAAATTCAACGGGGAAGGCAGATTCACTTAATGTGTTACTAATTTTAAACTGCAGTGATTCACTTAACAACCGAGGCAAGAATGGTTGTAAGATGGAGGAAAACTCACTTTAAAAATTTCTCACTTCGCAGACATAAATTTTGGCCGTCCCTTTTAGGACGACCTGTACTTTTCAATTAAACTGGGGGAGTAGTTGGATCAGAATTTCCTTCAGAGTTTTATTCACCATAGGGATGGAAAAATGATATTAAAAACGAACGTGAGACAAGGAGACAAACTCAATCCCTCTCGCAATAAAACATTACAGCTGATGTAAACCTAGAGAAGAAGGCTCACTTAACAACTATCTTGCTTAGCAACATGAATTTTGGGTTCGTGGTCATAAGTCGAGGGCTACCTGTACTGCAATTTAAAAATATAAGCTTTCAAAAATGACTTTTAAAAAATAGTTTTATATATTTCCATTTGCTTTTCTGCGGTGTCAGGTCTGGCCGATACTGAAGAATGGCCATTGATTTTGCCTTGTGGGGTGATGTAGCTTTGATTACCGGCTTTCCTGAGGTGACAGAAAGGTTGGCATAGCTGACTAACAAGCGTGGCACCTCCCGGAAAAGCTTTTCCTGATCAGCCAGGCTTCTGACTTACTTGCTACCGGGAATCTAGATTTATTTCAGAGAATTTTGGACCGATTTGTGCTCAGTGGTAGCTGTACGAGATGACATACTGGGCAGCCGCCCGGCACTTGACACTTGAAGGCCTTTCCAGTAAATGAATTTCAGTAAATAAAAGAGGAAAGCAGCATAAAACTGAACATTTCTCAATCCCCACTGAAATAAAATATAACACCGTTTCTGACAAATGGCAATCCAATCTCTTCTTGAAAGCTTCCAGTGATGAAGCTCCCACAACTTCTGAAGGCAACTTCTGTTCCATTGGTTGATTGTTCTCACCAGTGGTGGGTTTCAAAAATTTTTTAGAACCTATTCTGTAGGTGTGGCCTTTTTTGTGGGAGTAGCTTGGCAGTCATGTGACTGAGTGGGAGTGGCTTGGCAGTCATGTGACTGGGTGGGAGTGGTTAAGTCAATGTCACTAGATTCTTTGCCCCAAAGAATGACCTACAAAAAGAAGATATAAAAAAAGGAAATTTATTATTTTGTGCACTTACTACTTAAATAAGAAAAATAAGTACACAAAACAATAAAACAGCTATTTACAGAGGAAATATGGCTGTCATTGCCAGTCTTCAACATTACTGACCACTTACACACACACTTCCAGCCCCTCTGCCTCTTCCCTCTTCCTGGATTCACTCAAAGTTTTAAAAACTCACAGCCTATTTACATACACACACACACTTTCAGCCCCTCTGCCTCTTCCCTCTTCCAGGATTCATTCAGACGTTTTTAAAACTCACAGCCTGTGCACACACACACACTTCCAGCACCTCTGCCTCTTCCCTCTTTCTGGATTCACTCAGATGTTTTTTAAAGAGTGGAAGTGTGTGTGTGTCTGTGCACAGGCTGTGAGTTTTAAAAACATCTGAGTGAATCCAGGAAGAGGAAAGAGGCAGAGGGGCTGGAAGTGTGTGTTCCTATAGTATCTTCCAGCCCCTCTGCCTCTTCCCTCTTTCTGGATTCACTCAGACATTTTTTAAAACCCACAGCCTATGCACATGCACACACTCTTCTAGCAGCCCCTCTGCCTCTTCCCTCTTCCCCAACATCCCCCCCCACCCCAGCCACTCACCAGTTCTTTCTTCTTCTGGTTCTTCTGAGAACTTTTCGGCAGCATGGTGAGGATGGGCGGAGCGAGTGAAAGAGTGAACGAGGGGAGGGAGCGTTCCGGTATGGGGCCTTCTGACCAACGGATACGGGAAGACATGCTAAATTTCACCATCCGGTACCGATCCATACCGGTTGAAACCCACCCCTGGTTCTCACTGTCAGAAAGTTCCTCCTTATTTCCAGGTAGAATCTCTCCTTGGTCAGTTTCCATCCATTATTCCTTGTCTGGTCTTTGAGTGCTTTGGAAATTAGCTTGACCCCCCTCCTCTCTGTGGCAGCACTTCAAATATTGGAATACTGCTATCATGGTCCTTCTCTTCATCAGACTAGCCATGCCCAGTTCCTGCAACCATTATTCATATGTTTTAGTCTCCAGTCCCCTAATCATCTTTGTTGCTTTTCTCTGCACTCTTTCTAGAGTCTTAACATCTTTTTTTATAGGGTGGCAACCAAAACTGGTTGCCTTGGTGTGATCTTACTAAGGCTTTGTAGAGTGGTATTAGTACCTCGGATGATCTTGATTGTATCCCTCTCTTAATGAAATTTAGGATTGCATTGGCTTTTTTGGCTGCCACTGCACACTGTTGACTCATATTTACCTGATTCTTCACCAAGACTCCAAGATCCCTCTCACAGTTACTACTATTAAGCCTGGTTTCACCCAGTCTATATCTGTACTTTTGGTTTTTCTTGCCTAAGTGTAAGAGTTTACTTTTCTCTACATTGAATTTAATTTTTTTCAATAGAGCCTTGTCTAGTGGTGCGTTCCTACAGGTTCAGACTGGTTCGGCCAAACCGGAAGTGATTTGACGGCCTGGGTCGCTGGAACTGGCAGCGACCCAGGCCTGCCATGCCTGAACTGGTCCTTCGAATGGCGCTGTAGGTGCTACCATCTTGTTTTTTGCTTCTACACAAGGGCAAGTTAATTTTTATTGTATTGCTCATGTGTGGACAGTGCACATCAAGTGTGTGTGCGAGTGGCATGCCTACGAGGTAACCAGCAATAGTGACTGCCAGAAACACACCCCCCCCCGGTCTTCTACCTTCATAAAGTACATGCCAGTTTCCAAGCACCTAAATTTTGATCACATGACCATGGGAATGCTGCAACGGTCATAAAATGTGGGGGGAAAAAACCATAAGTCACTTTTTTCAGCTCAGTTCTAACTTCGAACCA